>NC_088354.1:21192500-21395000 GCF_036884655.1 Musa acuminata AAA Group
TATGCTACCTTCATCAACAGCCTTATGAATGCATTTCCTTGTCCTAAGGTCCCAGTGATAAACATGCCCATCACCACCAGTACTCAGTAGCTGATGCCCACCATCAGCAAAGGCCAAAGATCGGGCACTTCCATTCATCTTAAGAGTCCCAATCAGCTCCTTTGTTCGTGATGAAACTAGAAGGATGTAGCCTTCATTGCCAATGAATGCGATGGTGCTTGAATCCGGAGAAACCTCAAAAACCTCCAGGCTTTTCTCCTCTCTACCTGTCAAGGGACCTATCTTACTAACAGATGCTTTGACTAAATCAAAACTATAAAAGAACTTCCTCCGGCCAGCAATTATAACCTCTGTACCATCAGGCAAAAAGGATGCCTTATGTACGGGGCAGTCTTCCATGAATATGCTCTGAATCTTGGGATTACGCTTTCCATCAACTTGGAAAAATCTCAATCGCCTATCGAATCCAGCAGTCAGCAGCAACTGACCATTTCTGTGAAACTGGACTGAGTTAATTGGACCATTAGAAGGTTCTTCAGCATTAGCATCCACCAGCCTTGAGTACTCCAACAGTCCAGGCAAAAGTTTGGTACCGCCCTTTATGACAAGCTCATCATTGCCCCGAAGAATATCATCACCCTCAGCACCATCAAAGCCACGAGCAATGGTGAGATCACTTTCATCATCAGACTCATCCTCAGAAATGCCACGGCGAGCATACTTCCGATCAACATTTGCCCATTCTGTTCCTGGGTTTAACTTAGCATGCTGAGCACGCAATCGAGCAACATAGTCTGCACCTGAGATCACATGCTCGTCAGCCTCCTTCCTCAGCTTCCTCAACCTATTAACACGGACTATGTCAACCTCTGTCCTTTCTTCCTCCTCGTCAACCCAGACGGGCTTCCGCTCTTCACTGAGGTCTTCTTTGCCCATAGCGCACAAGTCGTTTTCAAACACAACCATCTCATTGCTCGTAGACCTATCCATGAAAAACAAAGGGGCATCCTTGGCCACCTGCTCCTGGCCATCGTCATCTCCGTAAGTGTCCTTGTCGAATTCAATGGGAGTGTAAAGCTTGCCAAACAAGAAGCCCTCAAGCCTCTTCATCTCCTCCTGTTCAGTTTTGCGTGCTTTTTGCTTTGACGAATCATCAGAATTGCTCCTCCTCCTCTTCTTCGATTTTTTCAACTTGAGTTCATCAACTGGCTCTACTTCTTCATCAGCATGTGCAATCGGAGACACATCAGCTATTTCTCTATCAAGTTTCTTGTCCCTTTGTTGTTTAAGAACAGCGTTTTGGGAAATTAAGCTCATTTTAACTGCAAAAACTGCAATATTAATAGAAAATTAAAGCAAACAAAGGCCGTGACCATAACTTAAAAACGGAAACCCAGTGCAAGAAGCTTCAGCACAATTAAAAGTGAAAAAAAAAAGGCCGTTTTCTAATAAACAGATGGCATCGCATTGCAATACGTCAAAAATTTCCGGTTTGCTGTTATGTTTTTCTATTTCTTTTCTTATATTACCTGTCTTCTAGTGACCTCTAATGTTCTAACAGAGGGGGTGCCGCTGGTGACTGCGGCCTGAAGGCGGTGGTGCAACCGATGGCGAGGGTGGCGAAGGCCCAAACTTTCCGAGTGTCACGCACCGTCGAGAAGCCGACGTAGAATCACAGCAAGGAAGAAGCAGAAAAAGAGGCGAGGCTCGGCGGCAAAAGCGTAGGAGGACGCGGGGCTACACGGTAGCGCAACGGGTGGGGACAAATAGAGAACAGCAGGGTGAGAAAGAAGAGTGCATGCGCCGAGGGTGTAGTAGCGTGGCGACAGGCGGGGAGGCCGGGCGGGGCGGCGGACTATGGTACTTAAGGTTTCGGGAGTTTAGGGCAGACAAAACGGTAAGTAAACCGGTCTTCGTTCGAGGGTTTTATGTCATTATGCATTTGCCAAAATTACTCAATTACCCCTATCAACTCCATGACCCTTTCCCCAATGCCAACTTAAGATACGACTTGAGTCCGGACACACGACACACGCCGGTCATAATTTACTTGGTGGAGTGAGACGAAAAGATTGAAGTTCTCTGCAAGGTGTAGCATTTCAAATTCCAATATACAGGTGGCAAGAATCATAATTTACTTATCACTAAGATACTTAATTTACGCTTCTTTTTATATCGAAAACACATAATTAATTAAAAATAATTAGTACACTTAAACTAATAATTTATTTTTTAATGAGAAGATTAATTTACAATACAAGCATTGAATGATGTCCATTAACTAGATCAATATTTTTATTTGCCCAATTAAAAGTAGGAAAAAGAGAATGACATATGTTTAAGCAATAAGTATATAGAACTTTAAGCATAAATTAAATTGGAATCCAGATATTCATTAAAATGATTTATGCAACAACATAATTCTCATTATATCTGGCTTCTAAAATTTCTCCATTTTTTTTCTTGGTTATAGTCCAAACAAAGTTGTCCTGAATTTTGATAAAAGTCCTACAGATGTCTCATTTTTCATATTTTCCCAAGTAATTTTTTATTTATCATATTTCATAAAATTATTTTTCAAAAGGAACGAGAGTAGGCATGTCTAGTATGTCTAAGATTGATTATCACTATGATATGGACTAATCCAATTTTATATATCTAAGATTTATAGTAATAATATTTTTAGATAGATTTATTATATTTTTTATATTTCTATCAAAATATTATTATTATGGAGAAAAATAATATAATTAACACATCAACGCATGCATCATATATGTTAACTCCATCTAAATAACTTGGTTCCAAGTAACCAAATTGTTGGGGTCGCTCAATTGACCAAATGAGGCCACGTGATTGACAAGCTGACTCCAGATACCTCAACTCTATATAGTCGATGCCTTAGCTTAACATGGCCAATATGTCGAAACTATCTGATTAACACCTCGACTCAATGTGGACAATATGAAACAACGATTTGGTCGACACCTCATCTCCACATAGCCAACACAATGAAACCATTTAATCGATACTTCAGTTTCATACGGCTGACACTGTTGAATCTCGTATTTTGATGATGAAACCACTTGATATATATTTATGATTTAATCTGTATTTTTGAGTGATGCAGGATGTTTCGATCAAGATAAGACAATTAAAGCAGAAAAAATTATGCTGTGCCGGAGGAACATGTTAGAAGATTGGACGTCGAGCCAGTAGATCAGTCGACGTATCGACAGAAGGCTTTGGGCCGTGGACTCGGGCATTGGCCAAGAAGAGCGGGTATTATGCCAAGGATATCGGAGTTGCGGAGTCAACAGACCGATTAGGCAATAGACCGCAGGAGAGGACGATGCGCCGAAAAATCGGACGAAACGTCGAGGGACCAATGACATGTCGGACAACTTGGTTAATTACTTAGGATTAATTGTCTTGATCGAAGTTTTGTTTTACATGTGCAGGATTAACTACGATGGAAGTAAGACATGCAGTAGGAGTTACGCCGGAGTCAAGACTATGATCACATTGGGAGTTCAACGGAAGTCCGGACGGTCGTCGGAGGTTCTACGGGAACAAATCCGAGAAGTCCAGGAGCTTGCCAAAGAAGCTTGTCGGAACTCACCAAGTGGATCATCGCAAGTCCAGGAGTTTGTAGGAAGTCCGCCGGAGTATCACCAAAGGTTCGTCAGATGTTCGCCGGAAGCTCGTCGGAAGAAGCGATTGATGCACCGGAGCAAGTTGCAGTAAATGTCTTAAGAAATATCGTAGTTAACATGTAGATTAAGTTAGGAATGGGAGGTGATCCCATTAACTTAATCTGGGGGCAATTGGGCCCTTGATAGACCCAAATTGGGCCGAATGGATCAACTCATTCGGACCATAATTCCTACCAAGCGATGGCACCACTTGGGCTCAGTCTCCAAGTGAGATTGGGCGGTGCAACCGCCCCTGACAAGCGGTGGAACCGCCTGAGCTCGGTCTCCGAGCTCTGCCAAGCGGTGCAACCGCCCTTGTCAACCGATGGCACCGCCTAGAGGCTCAGTCTCCGAGCTCTGCCAAGCAGTGCAACTGCCCCTGACAAGAGGTGGCACTACCCAGAGGCTCAGTCTCCGAGCTTTGCCAGACGGTGCAACCGCCCCAGTCAGGCGGTGCAACCGCTAGACCTCGGAATTCCGGGAGATGATAGTTTTGAGGTTGGAATTCAAATTAGTTTGGGGCCTATAAATACCCTACCCTTTCAGCAATGAAAGGGTAACCCAAATGCACTGAAAGCTTGATCTTGCCCTGTGATTTTAGAGCTCAAAAGTGTTGTAAAGTCTAGAAGTTCTCCCTCTCTTCTTCAAGTTTTGATCTTTCAAGAAAGGAGAGAAAAGTTTGTAAGGGTTGTCTCCTAGGCCCGTCAAAAGGAGTGAAACTGTAAAAGGGTGGTTGGCCTTCGTCTATTGAAGGAAGGCCTCTAGTGGACGTCGGTGACCTCGGTGGAGGAAGCCAAAAGTGGATGTAGGTCAAGATTGACTGAACCACTCTAAATCTCAGTTTGCATTTACTTTGAGCATCTTATCTTTACTGCAAACCTCCTTAGTAGCTTACTGCCTTCTGCTCATTTATGAACGTGTTTCATAGTTAAGTATTTTCTGAATCGACGTTAAGACGGAAATCGATTTTATCATACGAACATCATATTTCAGGTTGCGCTTACATTCTGATTTCTATCTTAACTGCAAACTGCCTTCCTTACTTTACTTCAAATATGTTTTCGTAATCTTTCAAAGTTATTATCTGCATGAAATGACTTTTACGTCGGAATCGGATTTTAACATACGAACATAATTTTAATCGTCCAAAGTTTTCCACTACACTAATTCACCCCCCCTCCCCCCCCCCTCTCTTAGTGCTCTTGATCCTAACAATTAGTATCAGAGCCCGGTATTTCACATTTCGGATTTACACCCGAGAGAAATGACTCTTTATGGCTTTCAAGAGGGCTTATCGGTTGTTCGTGCATCGTTGTTTAACAGATTGGACTACACTTATTGGAAAACTCAAATGAGAGTTTTCTTGATTTCTATGAATTTGGATTTATGGAATATTATTGAAAACGGTTTTCAACTTCCCTCTAAACTAATGAACAAATGGTCGGATTTGGAGAAGAAGTATTTTTCTTTAAATGCAAAGGCTATGAATGCCTTATTTTGCGCTTTGGACAAAAATGAGTTCAATCGGATTTCTATATGTGAAAAGGCTTTTGATATTTGGCGAACACTTGAAATCACGCACGAGAGAACTAGTAGAGTCAAAGACTCGAAAGTTAACATTTTATTGCATGATTTTGAGCTTTTTCAAATGCAACCAAGTGAGACTATATGTGACATGTACACCCGTTTTACGGATGTCGTCAATAATCTAAGAGTTCTTGGTAAATCTTTTTTAAATTTTGATCTCGTAAGCAAGATCTTAAGATCTCTTCCAAAAAGGTGGGATCCTAAAATAACCGCAATACAAGAAACAAAAGATTTAAATATTTTTCCACTTGAAGAACTAATTGATTCATTAATGACCTATGAAATGACACTTTTGGAATATTTTGAACCCAATAAGCACTTGAACCACCTTCCAAAGAATAAGAAGGATTTGGAACTCCGGACAATTGAATACCACTTGAGCGATGACTCAAGTGATGAGGACAATAATGAACTTGAACTTCGAACACTAAATCTTAATAAATTTATTAAATGAAAATCTAAAATAAATAATGAACTTGAACGGAGGAAGAGACTAAAGAAGAGGAAGGCAACCAAGGATGAATCAAAAACTTCCAAAGGTGAAACAACGAATTGGGCTTTGACGAGCTTCGACTACAAGATAAGTAACTCAACTCTCTTGAATTATTTTGAAATTACTTGAAGTCTTTCAGGAGTGCTTAATTTAGATAGTAGGAATAGGAAATAAAAAATTATTTTTCAAAAATTATATCATGTTTTTCCTTTTAGCATCTTTGAAAAATTAAAAATTTGATCATGAATAGTATATTGCTAAGGTTTCATGCATGCTATGTTTTGAAATGTTGAATGATGTATGCAACATTAGAGATGATAATTATATGATATGTGATAATGCTTAGGATTAATCCATGCATGTGTATCTTGATGATTTTACACTATTACATGCCTTAATAACATGTTGGAAATTATGTGTTTTGGATACAAAAATTTTCATGATCATGAGCATGTTTTATCTTTATGATTGAATTTGAAAATCTATAGCAAAACCATGTCCGAATGCATGAAAGTGTTAAATTTTATTTTTGGATTTTCTTGATTCTAACAATTCACTTTTGAGAATCTATTGATCTTGATGGTTTTATGACGAAATTCATTTTTCGATCCTAAACATTGATGCATGTTTTTATTTGACATAAAAGTAAAGAACATACATATATGAAATAAATCACTTGAATTAAAACAACTAAAAAGTGGAAAGGTTTCTTCTTGAAAAATTTATTTTTTTGACTTTATTGATTTTTCAAAAAGGGAAATTAATGAATCTATTTGTATTATCTTTGTGAGTCTCTTGAAAATGATCTTGATTTGATGATTTAAATGAGCTTTATCTTGATTTTTCGAAATTTATAAATTGAGATTTCTTATGCTTAAATCAAGATTTTATATGCATGAATTAATATCTTGTTCTCTTACAAGATTGAATGAATGCTATCTTTTTCATTATCTCCTAAGAATTCTTTATGTTATTTATTTAAGAGGAGATTTGTTAAAATGAATCACGGTGTCTCTTGATTTTTCAAAAATATAACTTGTGTATTCATTTTATAAATTGAGATTGTTTATATGTTCTTTCATGACATATTGTTATGTGAAATTTTTTGAATGTATGAAATACATCTCATCACCTAATAATTCTTCTTGATATTCCTTATGTGATGATATGAATACATGAAATATTCATTAATTTGTTTTGATGTATACAAATAAAAAGTTTCGATCATGCATGGTAGGATGTAATTTGATAAATTTGGTACCATCATGATGTAAAATAAATGATGATTAGGAATCATGCATTAATGATGATTTTATATTTTATGATTTGGTATGATGCATGCAATGATAAAATATTCATGAATTTGAAATGATGCATGCAATACTTATGACAATGATGTACATGATGTATTGCATATGATATGTATCATTAATGCTTTAAATGATGAATGTTTGGTATCATGATCAACATGTTGATAAATGCTTAAAAATTTTAATGTTTGAGTATCATGTATGATATGCCCATTAATGATGATTGATTTATTTTTCGGTATCGTGCATGAAAAATAAGGTTTTTGAAATTATGTATGTTTTAATTTGAATATATAATGATGCACAAATAAGATTGATACTTATCTTTGTCATAATCTGAAAATTGATATGAGGGTCTTCCCTTCTTTTTGACAATGACAAAGGGGAAGCAAGAATTTCTAGCTTAGACATCATGAAAAGAGGCAAACTAGCTAGCTTGCACAATTCAAGATGAAAGCAAAACTTGCACTTCTCAAAAGAGAAGAAATTGCTATCTTGAACATCACCGATAATTACTAGCTTGAAATCTCAAGAAGAAGCAAAACATGCTAACATGCACATCTAGCAAACTTGCATATTTCAAGAAGCAAGAGTTGCTTTCTTGAACATCTCTAAATTGCTAGCTTGCATGTTCTAAAATATTGTAACATTGCTAGCTTGCAAGATGTAGAGCTTGCTATCTTGAACATCTTAAGAAACAAAAATTACAAAAGTGCTATCTTGCCTATCTAAAGAAGCAAAACATGCTAACTTG
This sequence comes from Musa acuminata AAA Group, assembly GCF_036884655.1. Lineage (NCBI taxonomy): Eukaryota > Viridiplantae > Streptophyta > Magnoliopsida > Zingiberales > Musaceae > Musa > Musa acuminata. Next base: position 21,200,340 of record NC_088354.1, read on the forward strand.
TGCATCTAGCAAAGTTGACAAAATTTACATATTTCAAGAAGCAAGAGTTGCCTTCTTAAACATCTCTAATTTGCTAGCTTGCATGATGTAGAAGTTGCTATCTCAAAAGAAGCAAAAGTGTTATCTTGTATGTTGTAAAACTTACAAATCTAAAACTTAATAGCTTGAATGTTCTAAGCATGATGTAACACTTGCTAAATTTTTTAGCTTCAAAACTGCATGATGATAAAACCTGATATTATGTTTTTCATGCAATGAGTTGAACTTATATCACAAACACAAGAATAGTTGTACTTCTCTTTTTTATCGATGATAAAGGGGGAGAAGTATGATGATGACATGACATGTTATGCATAAGTATATGATGACATGTTACTTGGATTTTTGAATTCAAGAGTTTCTATCAATATGACATATTGATAGGAGGAGTTTATTTAAACTCCGGGAGTTAAGGTTAACTTCGTCATCAAGTGGTTGTCATCATCAAAAAGGGGGAGATTGTTGAATCTCATATTTTGATGATGAAACCACTTGATATATGTTTATGATTTAATCTACGTTTTAAGTGACGTAGGATGCTTCGATCAGGATGAGACAATTAAAGCAGGAAAAATCACGTTGTACTAGAGGAATATATCAGAAGATTGAATGTCGGGCCGGTGGATCGGTCGACGTATCGATAGAAGGCTTCGGGCCGTGGTCTTGGGCATTGGGCCAAGAAGAGCAAGTAGTGTGCCAAAGATATCGGAGTTGCCGAGTCAACTAGCCGATTGGGCAACAGGCTGTAGGAGAGGACAATGCGCCGAAGAATCGGACGAAGCGTCGAGGGACCAATGACATGCCGGACAACTTGGTTAATTGCTTAGGATTAATTGTGTAATATCCCTCACTTTTAAAAATTATTAATAAAGATTTATTTATAAATCGGAGGACCTATATGTAAATATAGAAATTTCAAGGACTAAACTGTTAAGTTACAAAAGAAAAAAAGAAAATCGAAGAGAAGTAGAGGGAGAAGAGAAAAAGAGGGAAAAGAAGAGAGGAAGAAGAGGGAGAAGAGAAGCAAAGAAGAAGAAGAAGAGAGGGAAGAGGGAGAGGAAAGAGAGATAGCTACAGTAGCTAGGGCTGCAGCACCTCTGTTTCGTGTAGGAGGAAACAGAGGAATTCATGTGTGGGGCGTTGGGGAGGAGAAAGGAAGAAGAGGAGAAGAAGAGAAGAAGAAGAAGAAGAGGGAAAAGAAGAGAGGAGGAAGAAGAGGGAGAAGAGAAGAATAGAAGAAGAAGAAAAAGAGAGGGAAGTGGGAGAGGAGCGAGAGGTGGTAGCAGCTAGCACCTATGTTTCCTACAGGCGGAAACAGAGGAGACGAGGTGTGGGGCGTTGGGGACGAGAAGAAGAAGAAGAGAAAAAGAAAAAAAAGAAGAATGGCTGCGGCATGCATGGGCTGCAGTGAGAAGGTGTGGGGTGTCGGGTAGGAGAAGGGAAGAAGAGGAGAAGAAGAAGGAGAAGAAGGAGAAGAAGGAGAAGAAGAAGAAGAGGAAGAGAAGAAGTAGAAGCAGGTGAAGAGGCGACACCTCTATTTCCTGCAAGAGGAAACAGAGGAGAGGAGGTGCTATTCGTTGGGGAGAAGAAGGGGAGGAAGGAGAAGAAGAGAAGAAGAAGAAAGAAAGGAGAAGGAAGAGAAGGGAAAGAAGTAGCTGTGGCTGCGGCTGTGGCAGCTGCAGCTGTGGCAGGGAAAGAGGAAGAGGAAGGAAGAAGGGAAGGAGAGGAAGAAGAGAAGGGGAAGAAGGGGCTGCGGCTGTGGCGATGGCAGCTGCAGTTGGAAGAGAAGAAGGAGAGGAAGATGAGCAGGGGAGGAAGAAGAGGCTGCAGCCATGGCTGAGGCTGCGACTACAGCAATGCAGCTGGGAAAGAAGAGAAGGAAAGGAAGAAGAAGAGAAAGGAAAAGGGAAGAAGAGAGGAAGAGGAGAAGGGGAGGTAGCTGCGGCAGTGGCAACTACAGTTGGAAGAGAAGGAGAGGAAACAAAGCAGGGGAGGAAGAAGAGGCTGCGGCTTTGGTGGCTGCGGCTGTGGCTGTGACGTTGGCTGCAGTAGCTGCGGTAGCGGTGGTGGCTGCAGTAGCTGCTTTTGGGAAAGAGAAAGAAAGGCAAGGGGAAAAAAAAAAGGGGTTGTGGCCGTGATTGCGGCTACGGTGGTGGTGGCTGCGTTTGCGGCAGTTGAGTTTGGGAAAGAAAAAGTAGAAACGAGAGAAGGGAGGAAGGAAGTAGTGCAGTGGAAGGGGCTGCGATTGTGAGAGCAGCTGCAGTCGTGGCTACGACTGTGGTAGTGGCAACGGCGATGGCTGCGACAGCTATGTTTGAAAAAGAAAACGAAGGAATGAGAGTAAGAGAGAGCAGGTGACTATGCCTCTATGTTCTGCATGAGCTGCAGTTGTGGAGGAAAAAGAGAAGACATATGTAGAAAACGAAACAGGGAGAGGACACGAAGGAAAAATAGAAGGATTTGGGCTGACACCTTTGGATCTTCGGATCAAAATCTTTGAAAGGCAAGTGTTCTGATCCTTCCTATTGCAAGTGTTTCGATCCTTCCTATTGCAAGTGTTTTGATCCTTTCTATTGCAAGTGGTTCGATCCTTTCTATTGCAAGTGTTATCTTTTCTATTGCAAGTGTCCCGATCTTTTCTACTGTAAGTGTTCCGATCCTTTCTATTGCAAGCTTTCTAATCTTTTCTATTGCAAGTGTTCCGATCCTTCCTATTGTAAGCTTTCTAATCTTTCCTATTGCAAGTGTCTTGATCTTTCCTTGCTGCAATTTTATCTCTACATTTGCTTTGAATATGAGGAACTTTAAATTGTTCTAGCCTTGCATTTGATATATCTCCTGTTTATACGTAACGATTCGAATCTGTGCAACTTATGAAATTTTGACCTTTGGTTACTAAATCAATGGTAACTCCTTGTTGGAAACCTTGATTCGTACGAAACTTATTTCATCATAAACTAGATTGAAATATCTTTCCAATGATGTATTTTCTGAGTAAAATTGGAGCACGATTGATAGTTTGAATCATTTACTCAATGTGCCTCTTGAATTCTGCCAGAAATCGAGCTTTGGTCGATTTCACATATTCTGGTTTCATTCTTTTGAAAATTGATTTCATCTAACCTTCTTATTTGAATTGAGCTATATGTGATTGCTTGGAATCCTTGTATACTCTTGCTTTCATTTCTTTTCAAATCTGAATACATTTGTAAAGGATTATGTTTGCATCGTATTGACTCATAAAGGCACATGTACATTTCATTGTTCCGCATGTGCTTCCGATATGTCCCAATTTATTGTTCACAATACACTTTTGTACTCTGGTGTTTGTGAGATTATTTGGACCTTTGCCATAAATGGTAAAGGGTATGTGCTTAGAGCTCGCGATGCTCTAGATTATGTTTGGTGGTCATTCAGAAATGGATGTACCATATTATGTTTGGAATCCCACTTCACCATCTATCTGTTTGATATGAAATTCAGAGCCGACCTAGCACTTGGGCAGGGTGAGAGGGCTCGAGTAGGAAAGGGCTACCCGTGGATGGAGTCGAGAACTCATCACGGCGTGAAGCCGCCACTGAGTTAAACCTCATATGCACTATGCTAGGGTACGACGTCTGAGCTTCTGTTTCGTATTTTGTATTGATATGCTCCAAAATGTTTCCTATGCCATTGATATACTTCAAAATGCTTCACATACCATTGATATGTTCCGAAATGTTTCATTTGTCATTGATATGATCCAGAACATTTTATATGCTATTGGTATGCTCTAATTACTCTATGCTCCATTTGCTATGAACTGATATGTTCTGAAATATCCTATTTGCCATTGATATGCTCCGGCACATCTCGTACGCTATTGATATGCTCCAATTACTCTATGCTCCATTTGCTATGAACTGATATGTTCTGAAATGTCCTATTTGCAATTGATATACTCCGGAACATCTCGTACGCTGTTGATATACTCTAATTACTCTATGCTCCATTTGTTATGAACCAAATATATTATGAATGAAATGACATTTGCGATTCTGTATCTAATGAGATGATATCCTTGAATCTCTTGGATTCTGTCTTGTATTGTGATATCTTATTTGTTTGAAACTGTCCTTTCTCATGCTAGATATGCTTTGTAACTTGCTGAGCTATTTTTAGCTCACTCCGTTGTTATATAAATCTTTCAGGTCAGCTTGTCACTCTTTGAGATGTTTGAATTGGGCTGAGGCAGTGGAGAGCTATTCGGAATTATGGGCAAGTCTTGTTGGTTATTATGTTATTGCTGTATAAGCATATTTTGTATGAAATGAAATATTGTCGATGAATCAAAATGGATATACTGTGTAAAAGTGTTAGACGATCTCTCTTATTTGGAATTTCAAAATGTTAAGTCTAATTTATGATGATATGAACTTGTGGTGAATAGTTGGAGTTCTGATTATATAATTTATTTAGCTTGTGGATTTATAAATGTCGTTCATGTTTGTCAAGTTGGCTTGGGTTGCCATAAATGTGAATTATTGAGTGATGTGATATATGATTATAAACTACACAGGTTTTATAGATGTGAATTTGATAGAATGTTTTTTAGTGTCCTCAAATGTTAGTTTGGATCCTGGATTAGTTTGTGATGAAAAATTAAATATCATGGATATTTTGAGGGGCGTGACAAATTGTCTTGATCGAAGTTTTGTTTTACATATGCAGGATTAACTACGATGAAAGTAAGATATGCAGCAGGAGTTGCACTAGAGTCAAGACTATGATCACGTTGGGAGTTCGAGAGTTCGACGGAAGTCCGGACGGTCGTTAGAGGTTCTACGGAAACAAATCCGAGAAGTCCAGGAGCTTGCCAAAGAAGCTCGTCGGAACTCGCCAAGTGGATCATCGCAAGTCCAAGAGTTTGCCGGAAGTTCACCGGAGCATCGCCGAAGGTTCGTCGGATGTTCGCCGGAAGTTCGCCGGAAGTTCGCCGGAAGCTCGCCGGAAGAAGTGATTGACGCACCGGAGCAAGTTGCAGTAAATATCTTAAGAAATATCATAGTTAGCATGTAAATTAAGTTAGGCATGGGAGGTGATCCCATTAACTTAATCTAGGGGCAATTGGGCCCTTGATAGACCCAAATTGGGCCGAATGGATCAACCCATTCGGACCAGAATTCCTGCCAAGCGGTGGCACCGCCAGGGTCGGCGATGGCACTGCCTAGGAGGTGGTCTCCTAGGAACGCTGGGCGGTGCAAGCGTCTGGGCTTAGTCTCCGAGACCGAGCTCTGCCAAGCGGTGCAACCGCCCCTGTCAGGCGGTGGCACCGCCTAGAGGCTCAGTCTTCGAGCTCTACCAAGCGGTGCAACCGCCCCTGACAGGAGGTGGCACTGCCCAGAGGCTCAGTCTCCGAGCTTTGCCAGGCGGTGCAACCACCCCAGTCAGGCTATATCTCATATGGTGTAGACACTACCGACTTAGTTGGAACTCTGTTCAAAAGGTAAGCTACGGTATCTAGGGCATATCCCTAGAATAAGATGGGTAGTTCAGCGAAACTTATCATGGACCGTACCATATCTAATAGCGTACGATTCCTCCTTCCAGAGACGCCATTGAGCTGAGGTGTATGAGGACGTGTCCATTGGGATAATATCCCATGGTCCTTGAGGAATTGAGTAAACTTTGTACTTAAGTACTCACCTCCTCGATCTGATCAAAAAGTTTTGATACTCTTTCCGGTCTGGTTCTCCATCTCATTCTTATACTCTCTGAATTTCTCAAAAGCCACGGACTTGTACTTCATTAAGTACACATATCCATACATTGAGAAATCATCAGTAAAGGTAATGAAGTAGGAGTAACCACCAATGGCATGAGTTAACATGGGTCCACAATCATCACTATGTATGAGTTCCAACAGCTCAGTGGCTCTCTCTCCGGTTCCACTAAATGGAGAGTTAGTTAGTTTTACACGAAGGCAAGACTCACAAGTTGCATATGACACATAGTCGAATGGATCTAGATATCCATCATTTAGCAACTTTTGAATCCTTCTTTCATGGATGTGACCTAGCCTACAATGCCACAGGTATGCACTGTTCATCTCATCTCATTTCCTTTTGGACATATTTACATTCATGATATGTGGAGTAGTGTCTAACATAAATAAACCATTATGCAATGTTCCTTTCATAATGATCTTATTATCTAATAATATCGAACAACCATTATTCTCAAAAACTAATTTATATCCACTAACTGTCAAAAATGAAATGGAGATAATATTTTTGATAATAGAAGGAACAAAAAAATATGCATCTAATGCAATAAAAGCTCCACTAGGCAGATGTAGGGCGACCTCGCTAACAGCTACTACAGTAACTTTTGCTCCATTACCTATCTTGAGGTCCACCTTGCCTCTCTCTAGTCTCCTAGGCCTTGCCAGAACCTGCAACGAATTGCATATATGATAAGCACTACCAGTATCCAATATCCATGTGTTATCATAAGAGTATGACAAATGGAGACTGATCACGAATGTACCTGAAGCTTCATCAAGCTTTTGTTTCGCCCTTTCTACAAGGTACTCTTTGCAGTTCCTCTTCCAATACCCATCTTTGCCACAGTGGAAGCATTGGCCTTTGTCCTTCGTTGGGTCTTTGTTAGCAACCTTTGCTTTACCTAGTCTGCCCTTGCCCTTTCCCTTCTTAAGGGACCTTTCTGCTTTCCTTTTCTTTCTGGTCTCACCAGTATAGAGAACTAGCTTCTCTTTCTTAATAGTACTCTCTACCTCCCTCAACATATCGAGGAGCTCTAGGAGAGTCACCTCAAGCTTGTTCATATTAAAATTCATTATGAACTGTGAAAAGAAATCTGGTAGGGACTTAAGCACAATGTCCACACACAAGTTATCCTCTAGGACCATTCCTAGACTTGTGAGTTTCTCTATCCACTCAATCATCTTTAGGACATGGTTCTGAATCGGTGTCCCCTTAGTCATCCTAGCGCGGAAGAGGCTCTTGGATATCTTATATCGCTGAGTCCTTCCCTATTCCTCAAATAATTTACGGACATATAGGAGAATGGATCTGGCATCCATCTTTTCATGTTGTCTCTATAACTCAGGAGTCATAGAGCCCAACATATAGCACTGAGCAAGAGTGGAGTCATCAATGTACTTCACGTAGTGAGCAATCTCATCCTCGCTTGCCCCTTCTTCGGGCGTAGGCATCACTGTATCAAGGACGTACATGATTTTCTCCGCCAAGAGAACAATTCTCAAGTTACGGAGCCAATCCATATAATTTGGACCAATGAGGCGGTTGACATCAAGTATGCCACGTAAGGGATTTGAAAGCGACATTTTCTAAAAATAAAGATGCAGCAGAAATGAATAACATGCAGATTTTACACGAAGTAAACTATCAAGATATGGAGTTCTTTCTTAATATGCTCCCACTATTTTACTAACGAGTCACACGATACCCTCAGCACATGAAATGGAAGTCTCCGATAGACTTCTAGTGGGGATCAGGATCCAATCAGCGTCTTAGTGTAACCTCGAGGGACTCGACCAATCACACTAAGCCTAAAAGGTAGGCAACTCTTGCCAATCATAACTCCTTGTGATTTTCGTCCTGTTCGGCCTCCGAATCACCATGGTCTTGCGGGACTCGATCAACCATGATGCTCGGTTAAGTCAACACCTTCGTTATAAGATGAGTCTGATTTGATGATATACCCTCGAGGGACTCGACCAAGCAAACCATGCCCTCAGGTCACCGGTGACATCTCTATGTCGTAAGCAAGATAGCGAATCGCGATATAGGTGAGTCTCGAGGGACTCGACCAACTCAACCTACACCGGGAATCGGTTCCTACTTATAACGATGGAAGGCCACGTGGGTCAATCTAATTGTCTCACGTTTACCGACTTAATATTATCGAAAGAGATGTTTCTATGATTTGGTCTCCTAATATGACATGTCACACATATACATATTTAATATATATCTACATTGCATGCAAATATATATACATATCTAGTATGTGCTAGTCATAGGTGGCCAGCAAGCCAATCACGTGAGTGATGGCACGTGTGACTTGATACAGAATCTTTTTGCTTATTATATTTTGGTGTATATCACTTTATAACTATTGCATAAATGCATACATATATTGTGATGTCCTTGGATTTGTGCAATGGGAATCGGATCGTGATGAGATCACGATAATGAGATCGATTCACCTTTAAACACATATCCTAAATAATCCCGGTCATAGGTTACTCGAGAGGGACATCATGATAACCGGATAGACTGGTGTGCTGTATACCCGTCCATATGATGGATGCAGCTGGTCTCATAGCTGCTCGTGTAGGGACACTAGGGATACAGTACAGTTGCTCATTGGAGAATGAGTTCACTGATTGATCTGCTTACGAAATGTTGGATGGTTGATGATGCCTTATTGTCAGACAGCGATTCCGTAGTCCTAGTGGTGTATCTGGTCCTTAGACTTGAGACACCAAGGATGTCCTGTATGAGTGCTCCACTCTTTGATACCAGACTTATAGGTTTGGCTGTCCCAGATCTAGTACAGCTGGTCATTGGGAGTGGTAGTCGACTTTACGAGGGCAATTGAGTGTCGATAGAGGATCATCCACTCTCGGCATCATGAGAGGAATATCCCATGTGTTCTTGCTAAGACAAATCCCTGGCCATGGTCATTCGGGTTGAGAGAGAAAGAGTTCTCCGGGAGAATCCGATTAGAGCGAGACTCGAGTAGAAACTGTATGGGTCTGATAGCACCATGCTCGATATACGGTCTCTGGGATATTAGATGGATGAGGGACTATAGGTACATGGTAACTGAGGACAGACAGATCCAATGGATTGGATTCCCCTGTATCGTTTGGGGACTACGGCGTAGTGGCCTAGTACGTCCGTAGTCGATGAGTCGAGTGAATTATTATAGAGATAATAATTCACTGAGTTAGAAAGAATTCTGATAGGTATGACTCACGGCCAGCTCGATATTGGGCCTAGAGGGTCACACACATATGGTAGGCATTGCGATGAGTAGAGGTTCAGATATGAGATATCCGACGGAGCCCTTGTCCTATTGGATGCAGATCCAATACCCATTAGGGGAGGACCCATTAGGGTTTGACAGGGGACCTCTATAAATAGGAGGGATTCAGAGCCTCATAGGCTAGAGTCTTTGCTTGCCTTTCCTATTCTCCTCTCCCTCTCCACCTCAGAGCTGGCCTGGAGTTTTGAGGAGCGTCGTCGCAACCCTGCTGTGTGGATCACTGCTAGAGAGGAGGACGCTTGACCTCCTTCACCCTCTCCTAAGGATTTGCAAGGAAACAGGGATATACGATCTCCCTAGGTAACACAACTTACTTTATATGCAGTTTTAAGTTTCGCGGATTTTGCGCACCAATCTTCGTACGACGACGAACATCTCTTTGGGAATCGGGGATTTTGTTTTCTTGTTCTTCTGCTGCGCATGTGATGTCGCCCCCATGATTTCCCAACAGTAGTATCAGAGCCAGGTTGTTCGTATGAATGATTGCTTTTGAACTGCGTGTGTTGTGTTTAGGAAGAATTTTGACATCAAAATCGGTGACGCAAAAACAAGGAAGGGCAGCAATAGTTGCTGCCCTCGATCTGCGTGCGTGCAGCGCAACCGAAGGTGGGCAGCACAGGGGCTGCATTTGCAACAGCCGACCGACGGCCTGCTTGCAGTAGGCTTGCGTCCGGCGGGGCTGGTAGCCCGCTGGCAGAGGCGCCTGCGGCCGCTTCTCCCGCGGGGTGAGGCGCCGCAGGGTAGCGGCGCCTACCGCCGCTGCTCCCGCGGGCGAAACTCCCCCCCCCATAGGGGCGGCCGCCCGGCGGGACTGCACCGCTTGCGGGCGTTGCCCCGCCGGCAGAACCGCCTGCAGCGGCAGCGCCGCCAGCGTGCGTGCCGCTTGCAGGCGAGGGCAGCTCCCTCGCCCCGTCGCACAGGCCGCCGCCGGCAGGGTGGCGGCGGCGGCAGCAGCAAAAAGGGGAAAGGGCATTAGGGTTTTCTGGGCAAAAGACAGTTTTGCCCCTCGGAATTTAAGAAATTCCAGTTTCTATCTTTTGTCCAAATTACAAAAATACCCCTATAAATTCAAAAATTCCCTATATTCCCTGATTTCGGAAAATCTTAATTAATTAAAAGGTTTAGTTGATTATTATTTTCATTATTATCTAGTAGTCCTACATGATGATGATTATTTATACATGTGATGTATGATGTGTGGACGGATGATCATCGACCGTGTGATGTGTGTACTTGTGATTATTATTATTGAGGTCTGTGAGCCTCCATTATATTTCTTGTTTATTGTCAGGCCTGCGTGCCTATGATTAAGTTGTAATCACATGAGGAGGCGCAGCGGGAGCGTGGATGCGATAACGGGACCCACGAGACGGACGATCGCGATGCATGAAGATGCATCAAGATGTCGACGGAACCGACGAGGACGAGATGGACGATCACAGGGCATGGAGATGCATCGTTGCACACATAGATCTTGATGTGAGTGATTAGGCCTACTAGCTCGGGCCTAATCATATTAGGTTGTGGTCCATGATCATCTGGTGAGATTGCTTATACACATACTAGATATGTATATATATTTGCATGCGATGTAGATATATATTAAATATGTATATGTGTGACATGTCATATTAGGAGACCAAAGCATAGAAACATCTCTCGATAATATTAAGTCGGTAAACGTGAGGCAATTAGATTGACCCACGTGACCTTCCATCGTTATGAGTAGGAACCGATTCCCGGTGTAGGTTGAGTTGGTCGAGTCCCTCGAGACTCACTTATATCGCGATTCGCTATCTTGCTTACGACATAGAGATGTCACCGGTGACCTGAGGGCATGGTATGCTTGGTCGAGTCCCTCGAGGGTATATCATCAAATCAAACTCATCTTGTAACGAAGGTGTTGACTTAACCGAGCATCATGGTTGGTCGAGTCCCTCGAGGCCATGGTGATTCGGAGGCCGAACAGGACGGGAATCACAAGGAGTTGTGATCGGCAAAAGTTGCCTACCTTTTAGGCTTAGTATGATTGGTCGAGTCCCTCGAGGTTACACTAAGACGCTGATTAGATCTGATCCCCACTAGAAGTCTGCCGGAGACTTCCGTTTCACGTGCTGATGATGTCGCGTGACTCGTTAGTAAAATAGTGGGAGCATATTAAGGTAGAAGTCCATATCTTGATAGTTTATTTCTTGTAAAATCTGCATGTTATTCATTTCTGCTGCATCTTTATTTTCAGAAAATGTCGCTTTTAAATCCCTTATGTGGCATACTTGATGTCAACCGCCTCACTGGTCCAAATTATACAGATTGGCTCTGTAACTTGAGAATTATTCTCACAGCGAAGAAAATCGTGTACGTCCTTGATACAGTGATGCCTGTGCCCGAAGAAGGGGCAAACGAGGATGAGATCGCTCGCTACGTGAAGTACATTGATGACTCCACTCTTGCTCAGTGCTATATGTTGGGCTCTATGACTCCTCAGTTATAGAGACAACATGAAAAGATGGATGCCAGATCCATTCTCCTACATGTCCGCAATTTATTTGAGGAACAGGGAAGGACTCAGCGATATGAGATATCTAAGAGCCTCTTCTGCGCTAGGATGACTGAGGGGACACCGGTTCAGAACCATGTCCTAAAGATGATTGAGAGGATAGAGAAACTCATAGGTCTAGGAATGGTCCTAGAGGATAACTTGTGTGTGGACATTGTGCTTCAGTCCCTACCAGATTCCTTTTCACAGTTCATAATAAATTTTAATATGAACAAGCTTGAGGTGACTCTCCCAGAGCTCCTCAATATGTTGAGGGAGGCAGAGAGTACTATTAAGAAAGAGAAGCCAGTTCTCTACACTGGTGAGACCAGAAAGAAAAGGAAAGCAGAAAGGTCCCTTAAGAAGGGAAAGGGCAAGGGCAGACCAGGTAAAGCAAAGGTTGCTAAGAAAGACCCAGTAAAGGACAAAGGCCAATGCTTCCACTATGGTAAAGATGGGCACTGGAAGAGGAACTGCAAAGAGTACCTTGAAGAAAGGGTGAAATAGAAGCTTGGAGAAGCTTCAGGTACATTCATAATCAATCTCCAATTGTTAGATTTTTGTGATAGTGCATTGGTATTGGATACCGATATTGCTTATCACATCTACAATTTATTGTAAATTCTAGCAAAGCTAAGGGGAGATTGACGAGAGGAATATTGCATAAAGGTTTGTTTATGCAAGACACTACTCCACATATCATGAATGTAAGTGTCTAAGAGGAAACGAGAGGAGGTGAACAGTGTATACCTATGACATTATAGGCTAGGTCATATCCATGAGGGAATGATTCAAAAGATGCTAAATGATGGATATCTAGATCCATTTGACTATGTGTCATATGCAACTTGCGAGCCTTGCCTTCGTGGAAAACGGACCAACTCTCCATTTAGTGGAACTGGAGAGAGAGCCACTCAGCTGTTGGAACTCATACATAGTGATGTATGTGGACCCATGTTAACTCATGCCATTGGAGGTTACTCCTACTTCATTATATTTACTGATGATTTCTCAAGGTATGGATATGTGTACTTAATGAAGTACAAGTCCGAGGCTTTTGAGAAATTCAGAGAGTATAAGAATGAGGTGGAGAACCAGACTAGAAAGAGTATCAAAACTCTTCGATTAGATCGAGGAGGTGAGTACTTAAGTACAGAGTTTACTCAGTTCCTCAAGGACCATGGGATATTATCCCAATAGACACCTTATACACCTCAGCTCAATGGTGTCTTTGGAAGGAGGAATCGTACGTTATTAGATATGGTACGGTCCATGATGAGTTTCGCTGACCTACCCATCTCATTTTGGGGATATGCCCTAGAAACCGCAGCTTACCTTCTGAACAGAGTTCCAACTAAGTCGGCAGTGTCTACACCATATGAGATATGGAAAGGGAAGAAGCCTGATCTTAAGGTTGTTAAGATTTGGGGCTGCCCTGCCCATGTTAAAAGACACAACCCCGATAAGTTAGAATCAAGGACAGAGCGATGCAAATTTGTGGGATACCCCAAGGAAACTTGTGGGTATTATTTCTATCATCTCGAGGACCAAAAGGTCTTTGTAGCTAAGAGAGCAGTGTTCCTTGAGAAGGAACACATTCTTGGCGGAGACAGTGGGAGAATGATAGAGTTGAGCGAAGTTGGAGAACCAAGGTCAAGCACCACTCTACAGCCCGAGTCTGTTTAGGTACCTAATACATAATTTTCAACTTTACGCAGGTCTGATAGAGTATCTCATCTTCCTGAGAGATATGTGGGACATATTAGAGGAGAGGATGTTGAGGATATTGATCCTCAGACATACGAGAAGGCTATTATGAGTATAGACTCTGGGAAGTGGTAAGAAGCCATGAATTCTGAGATGGATTCTATGTACTCTAATAAGGTTTGGAACCTAGTTGATGCGCCCGAAGGTATTGTACCCATCGGTTGCAAGTGGATCTTTAAGAAAAAGATCGGAGTAGATGGAAAGGTAGAGACTTATAAAGCAAGGCTAGTGGCTAAGGGGTATCGTCAAAGGCAAGGTGTTGACTACGACGAAACCTTCTCACCCGTAGCAATGCTAAAATCCATCAGAATTCTATTGGCTATTGCAACACACTATGATTATGAGATATGGCAAATGGATGTGAAAACCGCATTCCTCAATGGGAACCTCGAGGAGGAGGTGTATATGATGCAACCTGAGGGATTCGTGTCCAAGAACTGCCCAGATAAGGTGTGTAGGTTGCTTAGATCCATTTATGGACTAAAGCAAGCTTCCCGAAGTTGGAACATAAGATTTGATGAGGCAATCAGATCTTATGACTTCGTTAAGAACGAAGATGAGCCTTGTGTGTACAAGAAGGTAAGTGGGAGCGCTATCACCTTTTTGGTGTTATATGTGGATGACATCCTCATCATTGGGAATGACGTAGGAATGCTATCCACAGTAAAGGCTTGGTTATCTAGACACTTCTCCATGAAGGACTTAGAGGAAGCATCCTATATCTTGGGGATTAGAATATATAGAGATAGATGCAAAAGGATGCTTGGCTTATCCCAGTCCAGGTACATAGAAACCATTGTCAAAAGGTTTGGCATGAAAAATTCCAAGAGAGGTCTCATACCGATGAGACATGGGATATCGCTTTCTACGAGTATGTCCCCAAAGACTCCAGAAGAAAGGGCGAACATGAATATGATACCTTATGCCTCAGCAATAGGGTATATCATGTATGCCATGCTATGTACTAGGCCTGATATAGCGCATGCTCTGAGTGTCATGAGCAGGTATTAGGCGGATCCAGGCTTGGAGCACTGGAAAGCAGTAAAGTGTATCCTTAAGTACTTAAGAAGGAATAAGGATCTTTTACTATGGAGGTAATAGCCTTAAGGTTGAAGGCTACACATACTCAAGTTTTCAGTCTGATGTCGATGATAGCAAGTCGAATTCAAGGTATGTATACACCTTGAATGGAGGAGCAGTGTGCTGGAAGAGTTCCAAGCAAGATACCACTGCTGACTCGACCATAGAGGCGGAGTATATTGCTGCATCAGATGCAGCAAAGGAGGGAGTCTGGGTGAAGAAGTTCATCACAGATTTGGGAGTCGTGCCGGGTAGCGAGGAGCCGATCTCCTTATATTGTGACAACAATGGGACGATTACTCAAATAAGGGAACCCGGGTCTCATCAGAAGTGTTCTGAGGAGGTTCCAACTTATCAGAGAGATCGTAACCCAAGGAGATGTAGCAGTGGAAAGATTTTCATCCGAAGATAACATTGCAGATCCACTGATAAAGCCGTTGTCTTATTTTGTCTTTGAGCGCCACAGGGGTCTGATAGGGATCAGACACATAGGTGATTGGCTTTAGGTCAAGTGGGAGATTGCTAGTCATAGGTGCCTAGGAAGCCAATCACGTGAGTGATGGCACGTGTGACTTGATACAGAATCTTTTTGCTTATTATATTTTGGCGTATATCACTTTATAACTATTGCATAAATGCATACATATATTGTGATGTCCTTGGATTTGTGTAATAGGAATCAGATCGTGATGAGATCAAGATAATGAGATCGATTCATCTTTCAACACATATCCTAAATAATCCCGGTCATAGGTTACTCGAGAGGGACATCATGATAACCGGATAGACTGGTGTGCTGTATATCCGTCCATATGATGGATGCAGCTGGTCTCATAGCTGCTCGTGTAGGGACACTAGGGATACAGTACAGGTGCTCATTGGAGAATGAGTTCACTAATTGATCCGCTTACGGAATGTTGGATGGATGATGATGCCTTATTGTCAGACAGCGATTCCGTAGTCCTAGTGGTGTATCTGGTCCTTAGACTTGAGACACCAAGGATGTCCTGTATGAGTGCTCCACTCTTTGATACCAGACTTATAGGTTTGGCTGTCCCAGATCTAGTACAGTTGGTCATTGGGAGTGGTAGTCGACCGTATGAGGGCTATTGAGTGTTGATAGAGGATCATCCACTCTCGGCATCATGAGAGGAATATCCCATGTGTTCTTGCTCAGACAAATCCCTGGCCAGGGTCATTCGGGTTGAGAGAGAAAGAGTTCTCCGAGAGAATCCGATTAGAGCGAGACTCGAGTAGAAACCGTATGGGTCTGACAGCACCATGCTCGATATACGGTCTCTGGGATATTAGATGGATGAGGGACTATAGGTACACGGTAACTGAGGACAGACAGGTCCAATGGATTGGATTCCCCTGTATCGTTTGGGGACTACGGCGTAGTGGCCTAGTACGTCCGTAGTCGATGAGTCGAGTGAATTATTACAGAGATAATAATTCACTGAGTTAGAAGGAATTCTGACAGGTATGACTCACGGCCAGCTCGATATTGGGCCTAGAGGGTCACACACATATGGTAGGCATTGCGATGAGTAGTGGTTCAGATATGAGATATCCGACGGAGCCCTTGTCCTATTGGATGCAGATCCAATACCCATTAGGGGAGGACCCATTAGGGTTTGACAGGGGACCTCTATAAATAGGAGGGATTCAGAGCCTCATAGGCTAGAGTCTTTGCTTGCCTTTCCTATTCTCCTCTCCCTCTCCACCTCTGAGCAGGCCTGGAGTTTTGAGGAGCGTCGTCGCAACCCTGCTGTGTGGATCACCGCTAGAGAGGAGGACGCTTGACCTCCTTCACCCTCTCCTAAGGATCTGCAAGGAAATAGGGATATACGATCTCCCTAGGTAACACAACCTACTTTATACGCAGTTTTAAGTTTCGCGAATTTTGCGCACCAATCTTCATACGACGACGAACATCTCTTTGGGAATCGGGGATTTTGTTTTCTTGTTCTTCCGCTGCGCATGTGATGTCGCCCCATGATTTCCCAACAGTATGTGTATAAGCAATCACACCAAATGATCATGGACCACAACCTAATGTGATTAGGCCCGAGCCAGTAGGCCTAATCACTCACATCAAGATCTATGTGTGCAACGGTGCATCTCCATGCCCTGTGATCGTCCATCTCGTCCTCGTTGGTTCCGTAGACATCTTTATGAATCGCGATCGTCCGTCTCGTGGGTCCCGCTATCGCATCCATGCTCCCACTACGCCTCCTCATGTGATTACAACTTAATCATAGGCACGCAGGCCCAACAATAAACGAGAAATATAATGGAGGTTCGCAGATCTCAATAATAATAATCACAAGTACACACATCACACGGTCCATGATCATCCGTCCACACATCATACATCAGATGTATAAATAATCATCATCATGTAGGACTACTAGATAATGATAAAAAATAATAATCAACTAAACCTTTTAATTAATTAGTATTTTATGAAATCAAGGACATATAGAGAATTTCTGAATTCATAGGGGTATTTTCATAATTAGGATAAAAGACAGAAACTAGAATTTCTCAAATTTCGAGGGTAAAGTTGTCTTTTTCCCCAAAAACCCTAATGCCCTACTCCCCTTTGCTACTACCGCCACTGCCACCCTGCTGGCGGTGGCCTGTGCGGAGGGGCGGGGGCACCGCCCTTGTAGGTGGGCGCCATCGTGGGTTGGCGCCCTTGCGGGTGGCGCTGCCCCCGCGAGCGCTGTGCCCGCGGGTGCAGTGCCCCGTTGGGCGGGCACCCCTGCGGGGGGGGTTGGGTTTGCTCGTTGGAGCAGCGGTCGCAAGCGCCGTTGCCCTGTGGCGCCTCAGCCCGCGAGCGCTGCGGCCGCAGGCGCCTCGCCCCGAGGTGCCTCTGCCCGCGAGTCCAGTACCCGCAGGCGTTGCCCTTGCGAACGGGCACAGTGCCCGCACGTAGGTGGCCACCTTGCCCGTAGCCCTGCCTGCCGGCGTCGTGTGGCAACGACTGCGGGTGGGGCACCTGCAGGCTGCCAACCCCACCGGCTGCAAGCCTATTGCAACCAGGCCGCCGGCCGGCTGCTGTAGGCGCAGCCCCTTCTCTGCCTGCCTTCGGCTGCGTTGCACACACGCAGATCGAGGGCAGCAACTGTTGCTGCCCTTCCTTGTTTTTGCGTCAAAATTCTTCCAGGGAGTTTTTGATAGAGATGGTCTTATTAGAACCCTATTTATAACATAGCAAGCCGTATTAATGGCTTCAGCCCAAAAATACTTAGGTAGACTGTGTTCATTTAACATGGTTCTTTCCATTTCTTATATATTTCTATTTTTTCTTTCAACTACCCCATTTTGTTGAGGATTTCTCGGAGTGGAGAAGTTGTGGTTATATCCATTATATTCACAAAAACTTTAAAAGTCATGATTTTGAAATTCGCCACCGTGATCACTCCAAATTGATGAAATCATAAAGCTTTTTCGTTTTGAGTAAGTTTACAAAATTTAGAAAAATATTTGAAACAATCACTTTTGTGAGCCAAGAAATAGGTCTAAGTGTATCTACTATAGTCTTCTACAATTACGAAGGTATATTTGCTTCCTCCTAGACTCGTTGTATCAATTGGTCCAAATAAGTCCAAATGGATTAATTTCAATGGTCTAGTGGTGCTAATTTGATTTTTTGGTTTGAAACTAGTTTTTATTTGTTTTCTTAGTTGACAAGCATCACACACTTTATCCTTAACAAACTTCATATTGGGAATCCCTTGTACTAACTCTCTAGATGAAATCTTAGATATTAGTTTCATACTTGCATGGCCTAATCTCCTATGCCAAAGCCAAGCATCATCATTTAAAGCGGAAAAGCACATTTCATTACTATGTTCATCAAGGTTAATGGTATAGACATCATTTTGTTTTAAGGTAATCATTGATATGTTATTATTTGGTTTTTCAATAATGCACACATTAGATTCAAATCTAACGATGTAACCTTTATCACATAATTGACTAATGCTTAAGAGATTATGTTTTAATCCATCAACTCACAACACATCATTAAATGAAAAACTTGAATTGTTACCTATGGTTCCCTTACCAATGATTTTACCTTTGTTGTTGTCTTCGAAGGTGACATACCCTTCTTCTTTGCTAGTGAGCATAGAGAGTCTACTATCAAGATTTTACCAATAATCTTCGTTCATGTGCTTTGAGCATCTACTATCAAGATACCATCTCTTGCTCCTAGCTTGTGAGTTTGTCTACAAAAAAAGGATGGTTTTTAGGTACCCATTTGATTTTGGTTGCCTAAAAAATTGATCTACTAATTTTGTCATTCATCATTGAATTATTTATAGTTCCTTTAGAAACCCATATCAACTTATGTGGACTAATTTTCTTAAATGAACATTTGTAAACAACATGTCCGGATTTACAACAAAAGTTATATTTTAAATGAGGTGAAACATGTAATGTGGGTCCTTTAATGAAGGTGGTAGGATTTTGGTGAGATCCTCTCACAAAACCAATTCCACTTCTATTTGCGACGTGACCCTTGTTTGCAAGGATTCTGTCCAAGCCTTTGCTATAGACCTTAAACTTGTTTATGGTCTCCTTAAGTAGCAAATTCTCATTTTTTTATTGCTTCTAAGTGTTCATACTTAGAGCATGGAGGAGTTTGAAGACTATCAAGCTTATTTTATAGTAAGACATGCTCTTTCTTTAATAGATTGAACTTCTTACTAATAGTTCTACACTCATCAAATAATTTGTGAAAAGTGATAGAAAGTTCATCGAAAGATAAATCTTCATTAATTAAATCACATACCTCTCCTCCTAAAGTCATTAGTGCGAAGTTTGCCTCCTCTTTGTTGCTAGCTTCTTCATTCTCAGAATCACTTGAGTCATCCCAAGTCACTTTTAAAGCTTTCTTCTTCTTCGGTTGCTTCTTCTTGGCATGGGGGCATTTATTTTTGAAGTGCCTTAGCTTCTTGCATTCGTAGTATATTACTTGGTCCTTTTTATGTTCAAGTTTGTTTTTGGTATCATTTTTAAATTTGTTCTTTCTTATAAATTTTTTAAATTTTTGAGTTAAAAGTATAATGTCATCGTCACTATCCTCATCACTTGATGTTCCTTTCAAGTGGTCTTCTTGTGTTCTAAGTGTTATATCCTTCCTGTTCTTTGGAAGGGGGTTCTCGAACTCTTAATGAGCATAGCATGTCATTTCGTAGGTCATTAGAGATGTAATAAGTTTTTCGAGAGAAAATGTTTTAAGGTCCTTGGCCTCTTAAATGGTCATAACTTTTGGATCCCAACTCTTTGGAAGGGATCTTAAAATTTTAGTTACTAGTTCAAAGTTAGAAAAACCTTTACCAAGAGCTTTGAGTCCATTGATGACATCCATGAAATGGGTATACATATCTCCAATGGACTCACTTGGTTTCATCCGGAAAAGTTCATAAGAATATACAAAAATATTGATTTTTGACTCTTTCACTCGGCTAGTGCCTTCATGAGTGACCTCAAGAGTTCTCTAAATATCAAAAGCCGAATCACAAATCGAAACGCGATTAAATTCATTTTTGTCAAGTGCACAAAACAAGGCATTCATAGCCTTTGTGTTTAAATCAAAAACCTTCTTCTCCGATTCATCCCATTCGCTCATCGGAAGAGAAGATTTTTGAAATCCATTTTTGATAATATTCTAAAGCTGAAAATCTATGGAAATAAGGAAGATCCTCATACGAGTCTTCCAATATGTGTAATCCGACCCATTAAATATAGGCGGACGTGTAATAGAGTGTCCCTCTTGCATGCCGGAGTAAGCCATCTCTCTTGGGTATTAAACCAAATATGAGAATGAGCCTTACTCTAATACCAATTGTTTACATTTGGAGCGGCACTAAGAGGGAGGGGTGAATTAGTGTAGTGGATTTAAACTCATATGTTTGAAATTGTTTTTGTAAATGTGTAGAGATTTCGATTCAACGAAGGATGACTTAGCTAAAATAGCTCGAGTAAAAGTAGTCAAAAGTAGGGAGATGAAAATCGAATAATTTGCAGCTAAGTAGAGAAATGGTTTAGAAAATTAAACACTCACACATTCAAGGAACACCATGATGTATAGTGGTTTGGTCAAATGACCTACATCCACTTTCAAAGCCTTCTTCGATGAGGCTCCCAACTTCTACTAGCAAATCACTTTGAAAGGGAAGGACCACATACCCCTCTTACAACCTTCTTACAAGTGGTTCACACTCTTATAGATTTTTTAAAGAAAAAGAGGGAGGTGAAAACTTAAGCTATTGAAAACAAGACTTTGCTAGAACTTTTTTCTCACTTTCTAACTTCTCAAAAAGGTGTCCTCTTTGCTAAGAATTGAGGAGTATTTATAGTCCCCGAGAGGATTCAAATTTGGGCTCCAAATTTGAATTACTTTTGGGTTTTCCGGTGCTGGCGGTGCCACCTCCGAACCTCTCGGGTTTTAGGCGGTGCCACCGCCTGGACTGTTCCAGCTCACTAGTTAGGCTCCAAACGTGGCCCAAACCAGTTCAAACTCGGGCCCAATTGGCCCCTAACCGGGTTATAGGATTAACCCTTAATCCTAACCCAAGTTATATACAAACTATGAAATTAAGATATAGCCCTAAGCAAATTTTTAACCAACAACGTTGAGTTTCCTTCTGGTGAGCTTTCTGGTGAACTTCCGACAGACTTTCGATACACCCTTGGATTTCTTCCGGCGAACTCCCAGTAGGCTCCTAGTCTTGTGGCGAGTTCAACGAGTCTTTGGCAAGTATCCGAACAGTCTCGGTGATCTCCACGAACCTCCGACGATCTTCCTAGCGGACTTTCGAAATCTTCGGCAAGTCCCTGATTCTTTCTCGGTTGGTTCCGGCAGCACTTCCGACGATTCTTCAGACTTTCGGCAGACTCTCGAACACCCATCGAACTTGACTCCGGTAAACTTGCTTTATGTCTTCAAGCTATCATAGTTAATTCTACACACTTAACTCATTAATATGAATTAGATCAATTAACTCATTAATTGACTTCATTATCAAAATCCGAGATTCAACAAGTCCAAAAGGCATTACCAAGAATTCATAATGGCCATCATGTGTGCGGAATGCAGTTTTTGGAATATCATCTTCACATACCTGAATTTGGTGGTAACTAGATCGGAGGTCCAACTTTGTGAAGACTTGAGCTCCTTTTAACTCATCAAGAAGTTCATCTACCAATGGTATTGGGTACTTGTCCTTAACGGTGATGCTATTTAAAGCTCGATAGTCGATGCACATCTGCTAAGTTCCATCCTTCTTGCGTACAAGTAGTACCGGTGAGGAATAGGGGCTGCAACTTGGCCGAATCACCTATGTTTCAAGCATCTCCTTTACAATCTTTTCAATTTCGTCCTTCGAGAGGTGAGGATAATGGTACGACCGAGTGTTCGTTGGTGGTTTGCTAGGAAGGATTGGAATCCGATGGCCATGTTGTTGAGTAGGAAGAAGACCGCGTAGCTCAGCAAACATATTGGCAAATTCAGTAAGCAATTGGACGAGATTTTGATCTTCAATTTCTATTTTCTTCCCCTTTGGTTACTGCTAAAGATGTATCAAAAATCCACCATTTACTTGTTGAATCTCGGATTTTGATAATGAAATCAATTGGTAAATTATTTGATCTAATCCATGTGTTAAGATAAGTGTGTAGGATTAACTACGAAAGCAGTAAGGCGTAAAGCATATGATGGGCAAAAGTCGAAGATTCAGACGATATACCGGGAGCTCACTAGGAGCTAGCCGTGAGTTCATTGTGAGATCATCGGAAGCGCACTGGAAGACTCGTCGAAAGCTCGTCAGGAGATTGCCGGAAACACGCTGGAAGACTTACCGAGATTTCATCGAGAGTTCGCTAGAAGACTCGCCGAGAAGTTCACCGGAGGATCGCCGAAAGAGAAATCAACGTACCAAACTAATTGCTTATCTTAATCGTAGTTAGAATCATAAATTAAGTTAGGATTCTGAGGTGATTCCACTAACTTAATTAAAGGCCAATTAGGCCCTTATAGGGCTAAATTGGGCTGGATTGAACAACCCATTCAGCCCTTGAAAACATGGTCGGCAGTGGCACCACCAGGGCCGACGGTGGCACCGCCTAGTGATCCAGTCCCCTAGGTGATCAGGAAGTGGTATCGCCTAGATTGGGTGGTGGTACCGTCGACAGTTATTACCTGCCAACGGTGGTACCGCCAGAGCTTGGTCTCCGAGCTCTATCAGGCGATAGTACTACCCAGACTAAGCGGTGGTAGCGCCTAGTGTTAGGTGTCAGGTAGTGGTACTGCCCAGTAATGACGGTGGTATCGCCAGTACCCTAGAAATCTAGGATGATATACTTTTTTGCTCCATTTTTTAAGCCATTAGGGCCTATAAATACCCCATCCTTTTCTGTATGAAAGGGCACGAAAGCATTGGCATAATCTTGAATTATTGAGTCTTAAAGTATTGTAAAAGTGAGAAGAGTTCTCCTCCTTCATCTCTTAGCCCTGTAACCATTAAAAAAAGAGGAATGAGACTTGTAAGGGTTGTCTCCTAAACCCGGCAAAAGGAGAAAGAGCTGTAAAAGGTGGTTGGCCTTCACCTATTGAAGGAAAGCCTTTAGTGGACGCTAGTGACCTCGATGGAGGAGAAATCCGAAAGTGGATGTAGGTCATTTTGACCGAACTACTCTAAATTCTAGTTTGCCTTTCTATTTGTGTAATTTACATTACTGCAAACTTCCTTAACCTTCTCTTAGCATTTTTACGAAAGCTTTAAAGTATAATTTATTTTCGAAATGGATTGAATCGAAATGAACATTTTTTTAAAATTGAATAATTTTCTGCTACACTAATTCATCCCCCCTCTTAGTGCTGCTCTTGATCCTAATATTTTCTTGTGTAAAACTTTCTTCATTCATTGGGTCGAAACGGTGGTTACGTTGCCTCCGCGCTTCCCGCGTAGGATGATCTATTTGCCTTTGCAGTAGAATTTTCTAATTAATTTTAAAAAGTTTCAGGAGACATTACCTAGCATTGTCAGCCATTCTATGCCAAGTATAGGCTTATAGTCATCAATTGGTAGGAGGAAGAAGTCAGCGATAATTTCCTCGCCTTGTAGTAATAGTTTCACCTGCGGGCATCTTTGGTCACACTTTAGGATTCTGTTGTCGGCTACCTTTATATCGAACTTGCTGAAACCTTCGATATTGAGTGCTATCGGAGTAGCAACCTTACTGTTTAGGAAGTTATTAGTGCTGCCCGTGTTGATGAGAATAGTGATTGGTTGTTGTTTGAGAAGGCCTTCAACTTTCATCGTTTGTGGGTTTGAATAGCCGGCTAGTGCGTGTACCATAAAATGGATCGGTTGTGGCTCTTCTTATGCATCTTCTTCTTCATATTCAAGGCTCTCTTTTAGATATTCAATGACCTCTTCTTCTACTGATTCAATCACAAGAAGTCTCCCTTTTTTACAGCGATGCTCGTGACTCTATGGCTCGTCGCAATGCCAATATAACCCCTTTGCAGATCGCTCCCAAAGCTCTTCTCTTGTCAAATTTTTTGGTATAGGGGCTTGGCTGACAGTAGGGGGGTTGAGAGCTTTGATATTGCTAGTCAGGGAGTAACCCTAGTCCTTTGGGCTTCATGGTTCAATCGCTCCTCTTGAAGTCATGCGAGAGAGATGGCTGCCATAAGCCTGTACGGTTGTCATTCTTTAACTTCTCCCTAGATCTCAAGCTTCATGCCCTCAATGAAGGTCCCTAGTAGCTATTTTTCAAACAAATCATGAGTCTGATTAGATAACCTTTCAAACCTGATTTGGTACTGTCACGCCCCCCGAATTTGATTCTCATTTAGGAGGTGTGAACCTAATTCAAGATTGATAATATTTAATTCAACAGACAATCCAAGATCCAATCACACATTTGAGGTCACCAAGAAAAAAAAAAAGCATTCAAGTCATTCACCTCTACAATCCACAATTCACAAAACCTGTGCAGTTTATAATCATACATCATGTCACTAGATGATTCTTAAAATCCAAAAGCAACTTAACTAAACCATGACTATATCATAAATCCATAAGCGTGGCCATTAATGCAATCACAAAATCAACATGTACTACATGTTTATATCAGTACACAGTTTAGACTTAACATTTCCAAAATCCTGATATAAGAGGTACTTTTCAAATGTTTACAAGATACATCAATCTAGATTTGTCATTGATATTTCATTACACCCAAAAAGAACTTATACAACATCAACCTATCAAGTACAAAATATTTGCCCCAAAATCTTCTAGTCTTCCACCACCTCAACCCAATTTACACATTTTAGTGAGCGATAAGCTATCCTGAAAAATTTATATAGCAACGGGGTGAGCATATATATGCTCAGCAAATGACTAACATATCCATAGCAAAGAGGACAGTTTTCAAACAAATGAGGTATCAAAATACAAAGCAGAGATACAAGATGAAACAGTAGCATGTTTTGTTTGAATGCAGAATTACAATATCATATCGTTCGAAGCACGTTTTATTCATACAATCGAGGAAAGGTAATTGGAGCATATCATTAGCATAAGGAGCATATCGATGACATATGGTAGTTTTCAAGGTATAACAAAGACTTATAACATTTCAGAAATATATCAAAGAACAAAACATGAATAGAAGCTCAAATGTCACATGACGATGCATTCATTTCATTCTTATCCAAAGCATGCATAGAAACATAGCCAAAGCTTTGGATATCATATCAAACACATAGAAGGTGAAGTGAGATCATAACATAATATGGTCCATCCATTTCTGAATGACCAACAAACATAAGTCTCCCACGTCTGGGAGCTCCATCCACCCACGTCTGAGTGAAGTCATAGGGGGCCGGCAGAGCATCGCGGGCTCTAAGCATAACTCCCTTTACCATTTCTGGCAAAGGTTCACATCTATCCCACAAACACCGGAGTACAAAGGGACAGTATGAATAATGAAATTAGCATAATATTGGAAGCACATGCGGAACAATGAAATGTACATATGCCTTTCGAGTCAATACGATACAAACATAATCTTTCACAATGTATTCAGATTTGAAAGGAAACAAAAGCAAGAGCATACAAGGATTCCAAGAAACCATATATAGCTCAATTGAAATAAGAAAGTTACATAAGTTCAATGTCCAAAGAAATGAAACTGGAAGAGGCACATATCGAAATCAAATGCGGAACAATGGGATGCATGTGCCGAATCATTACGATGCAAACATGATCTTTAGATGATAGCTACAGATGTACAAATAAATAAAGGACAAAAGTATACAGGAATTTAAGGTAATAATGTAAAGCTTAAATGAAGTAAGAGTTTTTTTTTACAAAATCGATTTCCAAAGAGAAGAAACAAGGAAAGCTGAAATCGACCAAAGCTCGATTCTGGCAGAATTTGATAGGAACATTGTATGAACTATTTGGATAACCAATTATGCTCCAATTTATACAAAATAGGTGTCATTAGAAAGCTTTGTCAATCTAGTTTTAGGAAAATCAAGTTTAACAAGAATTGGAATTTACAACAGGGATTAACATATAATTTTGTAGCGTAAGGTCTGAAAATATTAGCTTTATTTTACTGAATCCATAGGGTCGATGAAAGCAGATGTTTTAGTTAGCAATTGTACTCCAAAAATTTCAAATCAGGTATATACAGAAATAATTTTGAGTCTAGCTTCGAATAAATCATACTTTGTATGAATCTGAGTTCACAGCAGAAAGTTTTAAGTAGTTAAGCAACAAGAGGTCAGAAATTTTGGTCCCTATTTTACAGAATCTGTAGGGTTAATTTAAACAGAAGTCTTAGTAGGTATTTAAACTCCAAATCATTCGATCTTAGTATCAAAATAAAGATTTTTTTTGTCTACTTTCAAATAGAACAGGTTTTGTCTAAATCAGAGTTTATTTCAAAATGTTATGACTGAAACATTGCATAGAGGTCAGATTACCGAAAAATTACAGATTCATAGCTTTATATCAAAATGAAAGGAGGTCTGGTTCTTAGTTGAAATCTTTCAAATTTTGCAGAAAAAAAATGGAAACAAAGATTAAGGTTACTGTGGGATGGGGTTAGAATACTTGCCTTAAAATTATTTGAATCCCAAATGTGGGAAGATTGATGAAAAACCTCAAGCTCTTCTTCTTCTTCTTCTTCCCTTCTCTTCTCAAACTCACGTTGGCTGCAACTCTTCAGGTTTGTTTTCTTTAACCTTTCATCTAATTATTTGGGTTTTGGCTAATGCAAAAGTTATAAGGTGTCATGCATGCATGAAACGGGCTAGGTGTCATCTTTAGAGCAAAGATAAGTGGCACCAACCTTAGGTTAGTTAGTGACAAATGTCCACTATATTTTTTTTTTCTTTTTTCTTTTTTAACTTAAATCTGAATCTTTCATAAATTATATCAAACTTCTAATATTTACTCTTAGGTCCCTAGCCATAAACCTTTAATATAATATCATTTAATATAAAATAATTATTAAATAATCCTTATTTTTACAAACAAACCTTTTACTAAATTTTTTTTTTATAAAAATGGGGGATGTTACACTCTCCCCTCCTTAAAGAAAAATTTAGTCCTCTAAATTTATCATACCTCATTCGACGAAAAGATGGGGATAAGCTTTCATCATTTCTTCCTCAAGCTCCCAAGTTGTTTCCTCTCCAGAATGATATCTCCAGATCACTTTAACTAGAGGGATAACCCGATTCCTCAAGATCTTTTCTTTTTTATCAACAATCTGAGTGGGCTCTTCCACATAAGACAAGTCTTTATCAATCACCATCGGCTCATACTTAATGATATGAGAGGGATCATGTATATACTTTCTGATCATTGAAACATGAAATATATCATGGATATGGCACAATGATGGTGGCAAGGCAATCCTGTAAGCGACAGAACCAACCCTCTCAAGAATCTCAAAAGGTCCAATAAATCTTGGGCTTAACTTTCCTTTCTTCCCAAATCTTACAATGCCTTTAGAAGGGGAGACCTTCAGGAATACAAAATCCCCGATTTGAAACTCAATATTTCGCCTTCTGTTATCAGCATAACTCTTTTGACGACTCTGAGCAGTCTTTAACCTTTTTCTTATAAGTTGAATTTTCTCAGTAGTCTCTTGTACTTTTTCTGGTGCTAATAACTTTCTGTCGCCAATTTCTTCCCAACATATAGGCATCCTGCACTTTCGCTCATATAAAGCTTCATAAGGAGCCATCTGAATACTTGAATGATAACTATTATTGTAAGTGAACTCAATAAGAGAGATATCTTTATCCCATTCACCTTTCCAATCCATAACATAGGCTCGAAGCAAATCCTCAAGTGTTTGAATGGTTCTTTCTGATTGACCATCAGTTTGAGGGTGATAAGTAGTGCTAAACTTGACTTTAGTGCCAATAGATTCCTGAAACCTTCTCCAAAATCTAGATAGAAATCTGGAGTCTCTGTCAGAGATTATCTCCTTTGGAATACCATGAAGTCTTACTATTTCATTTATATATAAATCTGCAAGCCTATCAAGAGAATAAGTCATATTGATCGGTAGAAAATGTGCATATTTCGTTAACCTATCAATGATAACCCAAATAGCATCATGCTTTCTAGAAGTTCGGGGTAGTCTTGAAATAAAGTCCATGGTAATACGTTCTCATTTCCATTCAGGAATATCTAAAGGTTGCAACAAACCTCCAGGTCTTTGGTGTTCTGCTTTGATTTGCTGACAAGTCAAACACTTTGAAACATATATTGCAATCTCCTTCTTCATGCCTTCCCACCAATAATGACT
Source organism: Musa acuminata AAA Group (assembly GCF_036884655.1). Classification (NCBI taxonomy): domain Eukaryota; kingdom Viridiplantae; phylum Streptophyta; class Magnoliopsida; order Zingiberales; family Musaceae; genus Musa; species Musa acuminata. Next base: position 21,228,706 of record NC_088354.1, read on the forward strand.
TTGGAGATCTCTATACATCTTAGTGCTACCAGGATGCATTGTGTACTTTGAATTATGACCATCCCTCAGGATTTGATCTTTGATATCTGAGTCATTTGGAACACATATTCTATCCTTAGATCTCAATAGGCCATCCTCTGAAACTCGAAAATTCACTTTCAATCCCTTTTCTACTTCATTCCTTAAGCAAATCAAGCGTCGATCTTGTAGTTGTCCTCCTTTAATTTGTTGAATGAGATCAGATTGCACTTGGATGGAGGCCATTAATATCATTGAGTCTTGCCCTTTTCTCATAACATTTGAATTATAATTCTCTTCTAATAACTTCAATTGCTTCACAACCAAAGTCGCCATAAAACTTGTAGATTTTCTACTAAGGGCATCTGCTACAACATTAGCTTTACCCGGGTGATAACGAATGGTACAATCATAATCCTTTAGAAGTTCCATCCATCTCCGTTGTCTCATGTTTAACTCTTTTTGAGTAAAAATATACTTTAAACTCTTATGATCAGTAAAGATTTCAAATGTTCGTCCATACAAGTAATGCCTCCAAATCTTTAGAGCAAAAACAATTGCTGCCAATTCCAAATCATGAGTTGGATAATTCAGTTCATAACTCTTTAGTTGTCTAGAAGCATAAGCAATCACTTTCCCTTCTTGCATCAAAACACATCCAAGGCCCTTTCTTGAGGCATCAGTGTAAACCATAAATCCCTCATCACCACTTGGAATAGTGAGAATAGGGGCACTAGTCAATCTTCTTTTTAACTCTTGAAAACTTTGCTCACAATCATCACCCCATACAAATTTCACATTCTTTTGAGTGAGTTTGGTGAGAGGTTGAGCGATTCGAGAAAATCCCTCCACAAATCTCCTATAATAACCTGCCATGCCCAAGAAGCTTCTAACTTCTATCACGTTTGTTGGTACTTCCCACTTAACAACAGCTTCCACTTTCTTTAGATCAACAGATATACCCTTCCCTAAAATCACATGGCCTAAGAAAGCAATTTCATTCAACCAAAATTCACATTTGCTGAACTTTGCATACAACTTCTTTTCTCTTAGTATGGATAATATATTTCTCAAGTGTTCCTCATGCTCCTGATTACTCCTTGAATATACTAATATGTCATCAATGAATACAATCACACAATCGTCCAAGAATGGCTAAAATATCCTATTCATCAGTTCCATAAAAGCTGCAGGGGCATTAGTTAAACCAAAAGGCATCACTAAGAATTCATAGTGACCATATCGAGTTCTAAAAGCTGTTTTTGGAATATCCTCCTTCATGATCTTCAACTGATAGTAACCTGACCTTAAATCAATCTTGGAGAATACTTGTGCACCCTGCAATTGATCAAACAAATCATCAATTCTGGGTAGGGGATACTTGTTTTTTATGGTCACCTGATTCAATTGTCTATAATCAATACAAAGCCTTAACGTTCCATCCTTCTTCTTAACTAATAGCACCGGAGCACCCCATGGTGAAACACTGGGTCGAATGAAATCTTTATCTAATAGTTCTTATAGTTACTTTTTCAATTCCTCTAGCTCGAGTGGTGCCATCCTGTAAGGAGGCTTAGATATTGGGGTTGTCCCAGGGACCAAATCAATAGTAAATTCACCTTCTCTATCTGGAGATAAACCAGGCAAGTCATCTGGAAATACATCAGGGAACTCTTTGACCACTGTAATTTCATTTAGGTGAGTTTCTTGATTTGAATGCTCCTTTACACACACCATATAACAAAAACAACTCTTCTGCATAAAATGATAAGCTTGAAGTGCTGATATCAAGCAAGGAGGCAAATCATGCCTAATACCCTCAAAGTAAAATATAGGCTGATCTGGTATGTAGAAAGTAATTATTTTTGTATAGCAATCAACACTAGCATGATAGGAAGATAGCCAATCCATGCCAAGTATAATATCAAAACCCTGGATCTCTAGGAGAATCAAATCAGCAAGAAGTTCACATTCTCCGATAGAAATCAAACAAGATGGATAAACCAAGTTTGTTGTCAAAGAATCCCCAACAGCAGTAGTTACATATAACATATAATCCAAGGGTCTAGGTTCAATGCCCAAGTAACAAGCAAAGTGTTGTGAAACAAAAGATAAGTTGGAACCAGGATCAAACAAAACTTTTGCATTTCTTTTAGAAACATGAAGAATACCTTCAACCACTGATTTAGAGGCTCTGGAATCTTGTTTAGTAATAGCATATACTCTAGCATGAGCTATTGACTTAGGAGGCAGTGGCTCTTTCTTTTTGTTCAATAGGCAATCTCTTACTTGATGATCTAATTTCCCGCAAGCAAAACAAGCTCCAGTCGTCCGAAAACATTGACTTGTTTCATGATTTAATCCACATTTAGCACATGAATGAGTCCTCTGTGGTGGTTTTTCTTTCTCAAATCTGGACATCTTGACCCTTTTATAACTTGTTTCAGATTCATTCCCTCTCTTACTTTTGCTAATAAACTTCTTATCTTTCTTGTCCCTGATTTCTTGAATTTCCTCCAAGTCTCTTTCAATTATCAAAGCCCTTTCGACCACATCGGCATAAGCTTGGAGTTTTAATGCTGATATTCGACTTCTTATAGCTGGCCTTAGACCCCTTTCAAATTTCTTTGCTTTTCTAATTTCATCATCAGTTATATGAGTGGCAAATCTGGAGAGCTCAGTGAATTTGGATTCATACTTTGCAACTGTCAAATTTCCCTAGATGAGATCCAAGAACTCCAATTCTTTCTGCTCTCTAATACAATCTGGAAAATATTTATCGTTGAACTTTTCTATGAATGCCTTCCATGTGATTGGCTCATGTTTGATTTCAGAAATCCTTTTAATCATTCTCCACCAGTGCTCGGCCTCTCCTTCCAACATAAAGGCTGCAAGAGAAACCTTTTGGTCTTCAGGGCAATTTAAGACATCAAATATTTTTTCTATCTGCATCATCCATCGTTCTGCTATCATTGGATCAGGCTCACCACTATAACTAGGAGGACTAAGCTTCTTAAACTGTTCAATTCCCAACCCAGTATGGTTTGATGCTCCCGTTCTATTATTTCCTCCTTGTTGGACTTGTTGTTGCATCACTTGTGTCATAGTCTCCAGAGTTCTCATAATTCCACTTAATTGATCAGCAGTAGATGCAACAGGAGAACCAGATGTCCTCGTCATCCTCGCTTCCTAAAAACAACAAAAGAGAATTTTTTTTTTGATCAATCTCTGAATAAAATTCACTAAACCACCAAATTCTTTTTGTGTATCTAGCATAACAAAATAATAATAATAATAATAATCTTAGTGATCCTCAAATCATGCTCTGATACCACTCTATCACGCCCCCCCGAATTTGATTCTCATTTAGGAGGTGTGAACCTAATTCAAGATTGATAATATTTAATTTAACAGACAATCCAGGATCCAATCACACATTTGAGGTCACCAAGAAAAAAAAAAAACATTCAAGTCATTCACCTCTACAATCCACAATTCACAAAACCTATGCAGTCTATAATCATACATCATGTCACTAGATGATTCTTAAAATCCAAAAGCAACTTAACTAAACCATGACTATATCATAAATCCATAAGCGTGACCATTAATGCAATCACAAAACCAACATGTACTACATGTTTATATCGGTACACAGTTTAGACTTAACATTTCCAAAATCCTGACATAAGAGGTACTTTTCAAATGTTTACAAGATACATCAATCTAGATTTGTCATTGATATTTCATTACACCCAAAATGAACTTATACAACATCAACCTATCAAGTACAAAATATTTGCCCCAAAATCTTCTAGTCTTCCACTGCCTCAACCCAATTTACACATTTTAGTGAGCGATAAGCTATCCTGAAAAATTTATATAGCAACGGGGTGAGCATATAAAGCTTAGCAAATGACTAACATATCCATAGCAAAGAGGACAGTTTTCAAACAAATGAGGTATCAAAATACAAAGCAGAGATACAAGATGAAACAGTAGCATGTTTTGTTTGAATGCAGAATTACAATATCATATCGTTCGAAGCACGTTTTATTCATACAATCGAGGAAAGGTAATTGGAGCATATCATTAGCATAAGGAGCATATCGATGACATATGGTAGTTTTCAAGGTATAACAAAGACTTATAACATTTCAGAAATATATCAAAGAACAAAACATGAATAGAAGCTCAAATGTCACATGACGATGTATTCATTTCATTCTTATCCAAAGCATGCATAGAAACATAGCCAAAGCTTTGGATATCATATCAAACACATAGAAGGTGAAGTGGGATCATAACATAATATGGTCCATCCATTTCTGAATGACCAACAAACATAAGTCTCCCACGTCTGGGAGCTCCATCCACCCACGTCTGAGTGAAGTCATAGGGGGCCGGCAGAGCATTGCGGGCTCTAAGCATAACTCCCTTTACCATTTCTGGCAAAGGTTCACATCTATCCCACAAACACCGGAGTACAAAGGGACAGTATGAATAATGAAATTAGCATAATATTGGAAGCACATGCGGAACAATGAAATGTACATATGCCTTTCGAGTCAATACGATACAAACATAATCTTTCACAATGTATTCAGATTTGAAAGGAAACAAAAGCAAGAGCATACAAGGATTCCAAGAAACCATATATAGCTCAATTGAAATAAGAAAGTTACATAAGTTCAATGTCCAAAGAAATGAAACTGGAAGAGGCACATATCGAAATCAAATGCGGAACAATGGGATGCATGTGCCGAATCATTACGATGCAAACATGATCTTTAGATGATAGCTGCAGATGTACAAATAAATAAAGGACAAAAGTATACAGGAATTTAAGGTAATAATGTAAAGCTTAAATGAAGTAAGAGTTTTTTTTTACCAAAATCGATTTCCAAAGAGAAGAAACAAGGAAAGCCGAAATCGACCAAAGCTCGATTCTGGCAAAATTTGATAGGAACATTGTATGAACTATTTGGATAACCAATTATGCTCCAATTTATAAAAAATAGGTGTCATTAGAAAGCTTTGTCAATCTAATTTTAGGAAAATCAAGTTTAACAAGAATTGGAATTTACAACAGGGATTAACAGATAATTTTGTAGCGTAAGGTCTGAAAATATTAGCTCTGTTTTACTGAATCCATATGGTCGATGAAAGCAGATGTTTCAGTTAGCAATTGTACTCCAAAAATTTCAAATCAGGTATATACAGAAAGAATTTTGAGTCTAGCTTCGAATAAATCATACTTTGTATGAATCTGAGTTCACAGCAGAAAGTTATAAGTAGTTAAGCAACAAGAGGTCAGAAATTTCGATCCCTGTTTTACAGAATCTATAGGGTTAATTTAAACAGAAGTCTTAGTAGGCATTTAAACTCCAAATCATTCGATCTTAGTATCAAAATAAAGATTTTTTTTGTCTACTTTCAAATGAAACAAGTTTTGTCTAAATCAGAGTTTATTACAAAATATTATGACCGAAACATTGCATAGAGGTCAGATTACCGAAAAATTACAGATTCATAGCTTTATATCAAAACGAAAGGATGTCTGATTCTTGGTTGAAATCTTTCAAATTTTGCAGAAAAAAAATGGAAACAGAGATTAAGGTTACTGTGGGATCGGGTTAAAACACTTGCCTTAAAATTATTTGAATCCGAAATGTGGGAAGATTGATGAAAAACCTCAAGCTCTTCTTCTTCTTCTTCTTCCCTTCTCTTCTCAAACTCACGTTGGCTGCAACTCTTCAGGTTTGTTTTCTTTAACCTTTCATCTAATTATTTGGGTTTTGGCTAATGCAAAAGTTGCAAGGTGTCATGTATGCATGAAAGGGGCTAGGTGTCATCTTTAGAGCAAAGATAAGTGGCACCAACCTTGGGTTAGTTAGTGACACATGTCCACTATATTTTTTTTTCTTTTTTTTTTTAACTTAAATCTGAATCTTTCATAAATTATATCAAACTTCTAATATTTACTCTTAGGTCCCTAGCCATAAACCTTTAATATAATATCATTTAATATAAAATAATTATTAAATAATCCTTATTTTTACAAACAAACCTTTTACTAAATTTTTTTTTTTTAAATGGGGGATGTTACAGGTACTCCTGAATGGTAGAGGTTTGTCGGATCTTTGCTAGTTATCTGTCAATGTTCTCGTAATCGGTTAGTCCGAAGCGGATCAACAGTCATTCTTTGAATTATTGCCATAAGAGGACTTCATAAGTGTATTCAAACTAGTCAAACCTTTAAGATGTATAGCTATAATTTCCACCATAGATGTATCCGCGATTTTGTGGTACCGAAAATATCGTTCTACGTGCGAGATCCAACCAATCGGGTCTCGTTCTTCTCATTTAGGGAAGTCCACCCTCATGCGTGGATAGCTAGGAACAGTCATAGAGCCTCCCCTTTCTTGGAAGTCATCTCTTTAGGCTTAGTGTGATTGGTCAGAGCTCTCCCCTTGATGTGATTTCTTTGAGCTTGGTGGTCAGCCCAAACTGAGTTCGATAAAGAGAGTTCGAATCTTATCCTCCATTTGTGTCTCAAAGGCTTCAAATTTAGCATTGATTGCCTTCTCAGATGCCATAGTAAATGCCTCTAAATCTGTAATGTTAAGATCTCTCTTTTGTTATCGGGTTAAAGGTATGTATCGGTTGAGAAAAGTGGTGGTCGAAAGGTTTCGTGGATTGGTGGATGTAGGCTACGGTTTTAGGTTTATTTTATAGCTATTTTGGGTATAGTTTGAGGGTGTGGTTTAGCAGAGTTTTAGAGCTGTGATGGTAGTGGATGAAGATTAGGAAAAAAGTTTTATATCTATGGTAGATGGCAGCAAAGGTTTGATAGAAATCGGTGGAAGTTGCTGCAGAAAGGTGTTGTCTTGTATGAGCAGAATTGTCATCGAATAAACAGTGTTTTCTCGACAAAAATTCCAGCAAAAATCAAGAGATTTAGGAGGGAATTTGATAACAAAATCTCAGTTTAGATAACAGTAATGATGAAAATTTAATCAAGAAAATTTTGGTAGTATAATAGCAAGGAAATTGGTGTAAGTTGCGATAACAGGATTCTCATAAAAAAATTTCAATGGTTTACGATGAAAATTTGCATTAACAAAAGAATGGTTTTAGAGATGAATTCCTCAATAGTTCAATCTTAGATAGAAGCCAAGATGATCTATGAAGCATATAAGAAATTTCATTAAAAAAAAAATAGCAAATAGATTAGTTAAAGGCAACAATATGCGGTTGAAATTTTCTACAACAATCATTCGTTCACAAAGATGATAACTTTTACAACGAAAAGAGTTCGCAGCACGGGATAGATAAAAAAAACTTCTTCTTGGTATTTTGAATGAAAAATTGTTGCAACAAAAGGTATTGGTGATAGGAGAATACTAGATCTCTAATGCAAATGGAGGTGATGGCAGTAGATTGATTTGATCTACTGTAGAAGATGACGGTAGAGATGGCGACATCAAGAGTAATTGTAGGAATTGTTTGGCTGGAAGTAGGCGGCAGGGATGGCAACAAAATCAGCAAGATCGCTGCTCTGATACCAGATGATAGAACCCTAAAGGAATTTTATGTAGACTGATCTTTAAGGGAGATCACTCCTTCGAACGCTATAGGGGTTCCACCCTTCTAGAAGTCGGCCAAATGGCTACAATTGTAGATAGATCTTATTCCCAAAGAGATGGAAGCTACATGCTTATATAGGGCTCCAAACCCTAGCCCTAGGGGCTGCTTCCTAAGTGTGTTATCCCTTTTGCCCTCAACCCTAACCAACAAGCCCAGTAAAAGGGTGCGATGGCTAGGAAGCCTAAAGAACCAAATATAAACCCTAACCACTCTTCTGTATAGGATAGAGGCGGCTAGGTGGGGTTTATTACAATCTCATAGCGTTTTATTAGTTGCTTCTTGGTTGAGTAGGACCTAACCTTGCTAGGGTCCTATCAAACCATCGTGGCACAATATCAAAGACTTTGTCATGCGGTGGTACAGTCCAAACTTAGTCTCCGAGACTATTAGGCGATGGTACCGCCAATCTAGGTGGTGGTACCACCAGATTGGGTGGTAGTACTACCCACGGTCAGTGCTGCAAGCGGTGGTACCGCTAGACTGGGCGGTGGTACTGCCTAGTGTTAGTGCTGTAGGTGGTGGTACGACCCAGCACAGGCGATGGTACCTCTAGTCCCCCAAAAAACGAGGATGAGTGATAGAACCCTTGCAGATTCTAAACTTGGAGTTAATCTCTTTAGGGGATCGGCCTCCTTGGAACTCTATAGGGGTTCCTCCCTCCAAGTTGCTGCTCAAAGGCTACAGAAAAGATTCATCTATTGCTTCTGAAAAGAGGAAGAGTACATGGCTATTTATAGGGCTTCTAAATCCTAACTCCTAATAGGACTCCTACTCAAGACTCCTACTTCTAATCAACTCTTAATAGGACTCCTACTCAAGACTCCTATTCCTTTACAACTCCTAATTCTTCTCTAAGAAACAACCTCCTAACCCTAGCCGGCCTCTTCACCTCTTTAATAGGGGTCAGCTTAGGTAGGTTTTATATGAATATCCCTCTCTATTAGGACTCTCCTAGCTAGAGTCATAACAAACCCGCCCTCTTCAAATCAGCCTTGCCCTCGAGGCTGACGATTGATGAATTCTAAGAATTTGATCCTTAAGTCATCATAGCTCTCCCAAGTGGCCTCTTTTGTTGGTAGGTTCGCCCACTGTATTAGAACTTTAGTAGTGGGTCGTCGTCGTTGAGTCACAATCCGTCAATCAATAATGGCACTTGGCTGGTCTGGAGTTCTCCATGGGTTGTTATAATTGGTGGGTGGCTTTGGGCTGTCTCCAAGCACCTATTTACAACTTCTGTCTGGCCATCAATTTGTGGGTGACATGCCATACTCCTTTTCAATTTAGTACCCTACATATGGAATAACTTTGTCCAAAATCTACTCGTGAAGATGCAAGTAGAATTTGTCATAAGCACAATGCGTCCCTTATAGTGTAATTCTTTTGAGTCCCAATTGTAATGAGTCATGAAGCTTGGTGCTTCCTCCAATTTTTTTATAATCTTACTGGTCTCCGAATCTTCCTGCCATTCCATCTTAATATCCTCAAGGAAGTCGCTGGTCGGAAGTGAAACAGCCAAAAATTCAGCTTGCTCGGGTAGCCATTTTTGCTGCTCAAGGGATGATATCTTTTGCTCCAAAAAGTACTTGAGGCTTTTATGATCGGTTTTAATTTGAAATCGTCGACCGATCAAGTAGGGTCTCCATCTCATTACTGTGTGCACAATGGCGAGCATCTCCTTATCATATGTTGACATATTTTGATGGGAGGGAGACAATGCCTTGCTAGTGTATGCGAGTGGTCGACCATCTTGCATGAGAATGGTTCCAATTCCAACTCCAGATGTGTCGGCCTTAATAATGAAGGGTCGGTTGAAATCTGGTAGTGCTAGCATCGACATCGTCATCATGGCTCCCTTAAGTTTATCGAAGGCAGTGAAGGCTTTGTCCGACCATTGGAAGACATCTTTTTTTAGTAAGGAAGTAAGTGGTGCACTGATCTTTCCATAGTTTTTCACGAACTTGCGGTAGTAGCCTATTAAACCCAGAAATCTATATAGCAATTTTATGTTCCTCGGGGTCGGCCAGTTCTGCATTGCTTTTATTTTGGATGGGTCCATCATCACACCTTCCTTTGATATGATATGCCCAAGATATTCTATCTTTTGTTGAAGAAAGCAAAAATTCATAGTGGCCATTGTGTGTTTGATAGGCGGTTTTTGGTTTGCCTTTTTCACACACTTGTATTTGATGATACCCAGATTGAAGGTCCAGCTTTGTGAAGATTTGTGCTCCCTTTCATCTAGCAATTCATCTACTACTAGAATAGGATATTTATCCTTGATGGTTATGTCATTGAGAGCTCGGTAATCAACGCATATTCGCCATGTTGTGTCCTTCTTGCATACAAGTAGCACCGGTGAAGAGTAGAGGTTGCAACTTGACCGAATAACTCCTGTTTCAAGCATCTTTTTTACAATCCTTTCTATTTCATCCTTTTGGAGATGTAGATATTAATATGACTGAGTATTTGCTGGAGGTTTTCCTGGAAGAATCGTTATATAATGATCATACCGACGGGTAAGAGGTAGGTTGTGCGGTTCGTCAAATATATATGAAAATTCAGCAAGCAAAGGAAGTAGGTTTAGATCTTCAAATTTTATTGGCTCTCCCTTAGTTTGCTGCTCAAGTTGTACCAAAAAGTTGTTGCATGCTTTATGCAAAACCTTCTCCATTTGTTGTGTGCAAATCGTCGTTACGTCGCCCACACGTTTCCCGTGCAATATCACATGTTTCTCCTTACTGTAAAATTTCATAATTAGTTGTAAAAAGTTCCAAGAAACATCACCTAATGTCATCAACCATCTAATTCTGAGCATAGCCTCATGATCATCAAAAGGGAGGAGGAAGAAATATGCAATTATCTCTTGGTCCTACAGTAATAGTTTCACTCGTGAGCGCCTACGATCATACTTTAAAATCCGTCCGTCGGTGACCTTAACGTCAAACCTGTTGCAATTCTTGATAGATAAGGTCATTCGGACAGCAACCTTACTATTTAGGAATTATTAGTATTGCCTGTGTCGATGAGAACAATGATTGGTTGTTGTTTGAGAAGGCCTCTAACTTTCATCGTTTGTAGGTTTGAGTAGCCGGCTAGTGCATGTACCGTTACTTCGGTCGGTTGTGGCTCTTCTTCTGTATCTTCTTCTTCATATTCAAGGCTCTCTTCTAAATGTTCAATGACCTCTTCTTCTATTAGTTCAATCATAAGAAGTATCCCTTTACTATAGCGATGCTTACGGCTCCACGGCTCGTTGCAATGCCAACATAACCCCGTCATTTATCACTCCCGAAGCTCTTCTCTTGTCAACCTTTTTGGTGCAAGGACTTAGTCGATAGTAGGGGGGGCTGAATGCTTTTAGTATTGCTGGTTGAGGAGTGACCTTAGTCTTCTGAGCTTCATGGTTCAATCGCTCCTCTTGATATCGTGCGAAAGAGATGGCTGCCATAAGCGTGTACAGTTGTCGCGCTTTAACTTTTCCCCGGATCTCCAGCTTCAAGCCCTTAATAAAGGTCCCCAATAGCTGTTTTTGAGACCAATCATGAGTTTGTTTAGTTAACCTTTCAAACCTGGTTTGTGTTAGGATCGGAGCGGCACTAAGAGGGGGGCTGAATTAGTGCAGCAGATTAAAACGTCGGTTTTGACAAATCTTTCGTACGATAAAAACCGAACTTGAAAATCTTAACTTGAACACGTGTTCATTAAGGTATGCAGCAAAGGTAATGAGGAAATAAAGCACGTAAGAAGGTTTGTAGTAATGTAAATAGCAATAATGAAATGCAAACCAGAGATCACGCCGATTTTAAAGTGGTTCAGTCAAATGACCTACATCCACTTGCGAGGCCCCTCTTCGATGAGGCTCCAACCTTCCACTAGCAAATCTCTTGAAAGGGAAGGGTAAATACCCCTCTTACAACTTTTTACAAGCGGTTCACTCTCTTACAGATTTTCAGCAAGAAAGAAGGAGGTGAACACTAGCAAATTGAAAACAAGACTTGCTAAGACTTTTCTAAGACTTTTCTCTCAATCAATTGCTTCTGAAAAAGTTGTAATCTCAGCTGAGATTTTAGGGGTATTTATAGGCCTCAAGAGGGTTCAAATTTGGGCTCCAAAATTTGAATTCTCTTTGGTTTCCGAGGTCGGCGGTGCCACCGCCTGTCAATGGCGGTGCCACCGCCTGTCAGTGTCTGACACTGACAGTGGACTAGCGGTGCCACCGCCCAGGTCTCGGGTGCTGGGCGGTGCCACCGCCCAATCTAGGAGGTGCCACCGCCTAGGCCAATTCAGCTCACTGGTTGGGCTCCAAACTTGGCCCAAACCAGTCCGAACTCGGGCCCAATTGGCCCCTACTTGGGTTATAGGATTAACACCTAATCCTAACCCTAATTAATGTGCTAACTATGAATTTAAAGATATTTTCTAAGCTATTACAAAGTCCGTAAGTCAAGACTTCTTCCGGCGAACTTCCGACGGTCTTCCGATAAACTCTCGGAAACCATTCTGCGGACTCCTGGCAAGCTCCTAGACTTCACGATTTGATCTTGGCGAGTTCCGATGAGCTTCTTCCGCAAGCTCCGATCTTTCTCGGTGTGCTTCCGAAAAACCCTTCGGCAAGCTCCCTACTTATTCTTGGCTAGTTCCGGCAACATTCCCGACGAACCTTCGGACTTCCGTCGAACTCTCGAACTCGCAATGAATCCTTCGTGCTTGACTCCGACACTTTGTTTTGCTTTATGTCTTCGTCATTATCGTAGTTAATCCTACGCACACAAGCAAAAACTCTACTCCGATCTAGACAATTATTATAATGCAAATTGACATTCTGTTGCCCGGCACGTCATTGGTTGGCGCTTCATCCGATTCTTCAGCGCATTGTCCTCTCTTGCGGCTTGTTGCCCAATCGGCAGTTGACCTCCGCAACCCCGATATCCTTGGCGTAATTCCGCTCTCTGTGGCCCTATGCCCGACGTCCGAAGCCTTCTGCCGTCCAATACCCTGACGTGATCTCCTTCGGCGGAATGTCAATTCCTCCTGCGTTAACTGTCTAATCCTGATCGAGTAGACCTGCATCACTCAAAATGCTTTTAAACATCTAAACATAATCAATTAGTTTCATCATCAAAATCTGAGATTCAATAGTTTGGTACTCTTGAATGGTGGAGGTTTGTCGGATCTTTGCTAGTTGTCCATTAATGTTCTCGTAATCAGTTGGTCCAAAGCGGATCAACAGTCCTTTGAATTGTCACCATGAAAGGACTCTATAAGTGTATTCAAACTAGTCATACCATTGTATGGCATCCCCTTTAAAATGTATAGTTGTAATTTTCAGCATAGATGCGTCCGCGATTTTGTGGTACCGAAAATATCGCTCCGCGCGCGAGATCCAACCAATCGGGTTTCCTTCTTCCCATCTAGGGAAGTCCACGCTCATGCGTGGATAGTTGGAGTCAGTAATAGAGCTTCTCCTCTCTTGGAAGTCATATCTTTGGGCTTGGTGCGATTGGTTAGAGCTCTCTCCTTGATGTGATTTCTTCAGGCTTGGTGGTCGGCCCAAACTGAGTTAGGTAAAGAGAGTCTGAATCTTATCCTCCATTCGGGCTTCAGATGCCATAATATATGCCTTCAAATATGTGATATTAATATCTCTCTTTTGTTGTTGGGTTAAAGGCATGTATAGGTTGAGAGAAGTGATGGTCGAAAGGGTTGGTAGATTGGTGGATGTAGGCTATGGTTTAGGCTTATTTTGTGGCTGTTTTGGGTACAGTTTGAAGGTGTGGTTTGGTGGAGTTTTAGGGTTGTGGATGAAAGTTTTGGATCTGTGGTAGATGGCAGCAAAGGTTTGATAGAAATCAGTGGAAGTTGTAGCAAGTATGTGCTGTCTTATAAGAGCAGAATTGTCGTCAAAAAAACAACGGTTTCTCGATAAAATTTTCACCAAAAACTTGAAAGAATTGAGGAGGGAATTGATAGCAAAATCACAGTTTATATGACATCAAGGATGTCTAATTTAATTAAGAAAATTTTGACAGTATAACAGTAAGAAAATTGGTACAAATTGCAATAGCAGAATTCTCGTTAAAAAATTTCAACGGTTTATGACGAAAATTTACAGCAACATAAAATCATTTTTAGAGATCAATTCCTCAATAGATCAGTTTTAAATGGAAGCCAAGATGATCTATGAAGTGTATAAGAAATTTCATTCAAAAAAGATTGCAAATAGATGGTTAAAATTTTCTACAGCATAGATTTTTAAGTATAACAGATTGGATGTAAAAAATCAGTGGTTTATATTGAGAATTTTTTGACGAAACCAAAGATAAATCTTCTGTTAGGAAGTGTCAAAGCTATCATAAAAATTTCGTAGAGATTTGGACAGAAACAATATTGTATCAAGATCAAACAAACAGTGCTATACGGCTGTAATTTTACAGTACAGATTTTCAAGTATAGCAGATTAGACATAAAATATCAATAGTTTATATTAAGAATTTTTTAACAAAACTAAAGGAAAATCTGCTGTTAGGAAGTGTCAAAACTGTCATAAAAATTTCATAGAGATTTGGAAAGAAAAAACATAGTAACAAGATCAAACAATCTGTGCTATGCGGCTGAAATTTTGTAAAGTATCTTTCGTCGTAGAGATGAAAACTTTGTGACGAAAAGTTTATACAGCAATTTTGGAATAATTTTTTTTTTTGGATTTTTGAATAAGGATAACTAAATTGCAGTAGCAGTAAGGTAGGAAACCAGAACCTGTTGTAATTCACGGGGAGATCAAAGGATGATCCGTGGTGGTAGAGATGACGGTGGAATTTGGCAACAATCTTTGAAGCAATTGTGGGAATTGCTTTAGGCAGCTGTGAAGGATTAATGGATGGCTGTGGAAGGATAGTGAGATGCCAAGAACACTACTCTGATACCAAGTGATAGAACCCTTGCAGATTCTAAACTTATGGTTGATCTCTTTAGAAGATCGGCCTCCTTAGAACTCTATAGGGGTTCCTGTAATATCCCTCACTTTTAAAAATTAATAATAAAGATTTATATATAAATTGGAGGACCTATATGTAAATATAAAAATTTCAAGGACTAAACTATTAAGTTGTAAAAAGAAAAAAAATAAAAAAAACAAAAAATTTTGGTTTTATCCGACCGCCGCCCACGCTCTCTGTTCCCGAAACAGAGAGAGGAGCTGTGGGGCGTGGGGAGAAGAAGAAGAGAAGTAGAGGGAGAAGAGAAAAAAAGAAGAAGAAGAGAGAAAAGAAGAGAGGAAGAAGGGGGAGAAGAAGAAGAAGAAGAAGATAGGAGGATAGCTGCGGCAAGGCTGCAGCGAGGTGTGTGACGTTGGGGAGGAAAAGGGAAGAGGAGTAGAAGAGAAGGAGAAGAAGAGGGAAAAGAGAGGGAAGAGGGAGAGGAGTGAGAGGTGGCAGCAGCTAGGGCTGCAGCACCTCTGTTTCCTGTAGGTGGAAACAGAGGAGAGGTGTGGGGCGTTCAAAGAGGAGAAGAAGAAGAAGAGGAAGAGAAGAAGAAGAGGAAGCAGGAGAAGAGGTTGTGATACCTCTGTTTCCTGCAGAGGAAACAGAGGAGAGGGTGTGTGTGACACCGGGGAGGAGGAGAGAAGAGGAAGAGGAGAAGAAGAGAAGGGAAAGGAGGAGCTACGGCTGCGATGGTGGCAGCTGCAGCTGGAAGAGACGGAGAGGAAGAGAAGGTGATGAAGAAGAGAAGAAGAAGAAAGGAAGGAGAAGGAAGAGGAGAAGGGAAAGAAGCAGCTGCGGCTGCGGCTGTGGTAGCTACAACTATGGCAGGGAAAGAGGAAGAGGAAGGAAGAAGGGAAGGAGAGGAAGAAGAGAAGGGGAAGAAGGGGCGCAGCTGCAACTGGAAGAGATGGAGAGGAAAATAAGTAGAGGAGGAAGAAGAGGCTACGGTTGTGGTGGCCGAGGCCATGCCTGCGACTGCGACTGTGGTAGTTGCAACTGGGAATGAAAAGAGAGGAAAGGGGAGAAAAAGGGGCTACAGATAGGATTGCGGTCGTGGCGGCAGCGACTCTGTATGCAGCAGTTGTGTCTGCAAAAGAAGGGGAGGAAGAAGGCAGTGCGGTGGAAAGGGCTGCGACTGTGGCAGCAGCAGCGGCAGTGGCTATGGCAGCTGCCTTTGGGAAAGAAAACGAAGTAATGATAGTAAGAGAGAGCATGTGACTATGTCTCTATGTTCTGCATGAGTGTTAGGACTCTAGCTTGGAGAGTCCTAATTGAGAGAGACATTCATGTAAAAATGTTAGGACTCTAGCTAGGAGAGTCCTAATTGAGAGGGACATTCATGTAAAACTGTTAGGACTTTAGCTAGGAGAGTCCTAATTGAGAGGGACATTCTGTTAGGACTCTAGCTAGGAGAGTCCTAATTGAGAGGGACATTCATGTAGGAGGTTTTTTCTTAGAGAAGAATTAGGAGTTGTAAGGGAATATGAGTCTTGAGTAGGAGTCCTATTAGGAGTTGGTTAGAAGTAAGAGTCTTAAGTAGGAGTCCTATTAGGAGTTAGGGTTTAGAAGCCCTATAAATAGCCATGTATTCCTCCTCTTTTCTCAAGCAATAGATGAATCTTTTCTGCAGCCTTTGAGCAGCAACTTGGAGGGAGGAACCCCTATAGAGTTCCAAGGAGGCCGATCCCCTAAAGAGATCAACCCCAAGTTTAGAATCTGCAAGGGTTCTAACACCTGGTATCAGAGCAGCGTTCTTGGCATCTCGCTGCCCTTTCACAGCCATCCATCAACCCTCCACAACCATCCAAAGCAATTCCCACAATTGCTTAAAAGATCGTCACCGAATTCCGCCATCATCTCCACCACCACGGATCATCCTTTGATCTCCCCGTGAATTGCAACAGGTTCTGGTTTCCTACCTTACTGCTGCTGCAATTTAGTTATCCTTATTCGAAAATCCAAAAAAAAAAAAAAAAAAAAAATTGTTCCTATATTGCTGCATAAACTTTTCGTCACAAAGTTTTCATCTCTACGACGAAAGATATATTGCAGAATTCCAGCCGCATATCACCATCTGTTTGATCTTGCTACTGTGCTTTTTCTATCCAATTTTCTACGAAATTTTTATGACATCTTTGACACTTCTTAACAGTGGATTTCCCTTTGGTTTCATCAAAAAATTCTCAATATAAACTACTGATCTTTTATGTCCAATCTGCTGCACTTGAATTGTAGAATTCAAGCCGCATAGCACCATCTGTTTGATCTTGCTACTGTGCTTTTTCTATCCAATTTTCTACGAAATTTTTATGACATCTTTGACACTTCCTAACAGTAGATTTCCCTTTGGTTTCATCGAAAAATTCTCAGTATAAACTACTGATCTTTTATGTCCAATCTGCTACACTTGAAAATCTATGCTGCAGAAAATTTCAACTGCATATCGTTGCCTTAACCCATCTATTTGCAATCTTTTTTGAATGAAATTTCTTATAGACTTCATATATCATCTTGGCTTCCATCTAAGATTGATCTATTAAGAAATTCATCTCTAAAAATGATTTTATGTTGCTGTAAATTTTTATCGTAACCCGCTGAAATTTTTCGACGATAATTCTGCAATTCCAACTTGCACCAATTTCTTTGCTGTTATACTGCCGAAATTTTCTTGATTAAATTAGATATCCTTGCTGTCATATAAACTGTGATTTTGCTATCAATTCCCTCCTCAATTCTCTTAAGTTTTTGGTGGAAATTACGTCGAGAAACCGTTGTTTCTTCGACGACAATTCTACTCTTACAAGACAGCACATACTTGCTGCAACTTCCACGGATTTCTGTCAAACCTTTGCTACCATCTACCACAGATCCAAAACTTTCATCCAGAGCCCTAAAACTCTACCAAACCACACCCTCAAACTGCACCCAAAACAGCCACAAAACAAGCCTAAACCGTAGCCTACATCCACCAATCCACCAACACTTTCGACCATCACTTCTCTCAACCTATACATGCCTTTAACCCAACAGCAAAAGAGAGATCTTAACATCATTGATTTGGGGCCATATACTATGGCATCTAAGGAGGCAATCAATGCTAAATTCGAAGCCTTGGAGGCGCGAATGGAGGATAAGATTCGGACGCTCTTTACCGAACTCAGATTGGGCCGACCACTAAGCCCGAAGAAATCATATCAAGGAGAGAGCTTTGCCCAATCACACCAAGCCCGAAGAGATGACTTCCAAGAGAGGGGAAGCTCTATGACCAACCCCAACTATCCATGCATGAGAGTGGACTTCCCTAGATGGGAAGAAGGAGACCCGATTGGTTGGATTTCGCATGCGGAGCGATATTTTCGGTACCACAAAACCGCGGATGTATCTATGGTGAAAATTGCAGCTATACATCTTGAAGGGGATGCTATTCAATGGTTTGACTGGTTTGAACATACTTATGGAGTCCTTTCATGGCGACAATTCAAAGAAGAACTGCTGATTCGCTTCAGACCAACCGATTACGAGAATATTGACAAACAACTAGCAAAGATCCGACAAACCTCCACCATTCAGGAGTACCAAACCAGGTTTGAAAGGTTATCTAATCAAAATCATGATTGGTCTCAAAAACAGCTATTGAGGACCTTCATTGAGGGCTTGAAGCCGGAGATCCGAGGAGAAGTTAAAGCGCGACAACCGTATACGCTTATGGCAGCCATCTCTTTCGCACGACATCAAGAGGAGCAATTGAACCATGAAGCTCGGAGGACTAGGGTCACTCCTCAACCAGTAATATTGAAGCCCTCAGCCCCCCCTACTGTCGACCAAGTCCCTGCACCAAAGAGGTTAACAGGAGAAGAGCTTCGGGAGCGATATGCGAAGGGGTTATGTTGGCATTGTGACGAGCCGTGGAGCCGTGAGCATCGCTGCAGTAAAGGAGGACTTCTTATGATTGAACCGATAGAAGAAGAGGTCATTGAACATCCAAAAGAGAGCTTTGAATATGAAGAAGAAGATGTAGAAGAAGAGCCACAATCGACCGAAGTTACAGTACATACACTAGCTAGCTACTCAAACCCGCAAACGATGAAAATTGGAGGCCTTCTCAAACAACAACCAATCACTGTTCTCATCGACACGGGCAGTACTACTAACTTCCTAAATAGTAAGCTTGCTGTTCGGATATCATTACCTATCGAGAATCGCTGCAAGTTTGATGTTAAGGTCGCCGACGGACGGATTTTGAATTGTGATCATAGGCGCTTGCAGGAGAAACTATTGCTGCAGGACCAAGAGATAATTGCAGATTTCTTCCTTCTCCCTCTTAACAATCATGAGGCCATGCTCAGAATTAAATGGTTGACGACATTAGGTGATATTTCCTGGAATTTTATGAAACTAATTATGAAATTTTACAGTAAGGAGAAACAGGTGACATTGCACGGGAAACGTGGGGGCGACATAACAATGATTTGCACACAACAAATGGAGAATGTTTTGCATAAAGCATGCAGCGGCTTTTTGGTACAACTTGAGCAGCAAACTAAGGGAGAGCTAACAGAATTTGAAGATCCAAATCTACTTCCTTTGCTTGCTGAATTTTCAAATATATTTGACGAACCGCGCAACCTACCTCTTACCTGTCGGCATGATCATTGTATAATGATTCTTCCAGGAAAATCTTCAGCAAATGCTCAGCCATATCAGTATCCACATCTCCAGAAGGATGAAATAGAAAGGATTATAAAAGAGATGCTCGAAACAGGAGTTATTCGGCCAAGTTGCAACCTCTACTCTTCGCCGGTGCTACTTGTATGCAAGAAGGACGGAACAAGGCGAATATGTGTTGATTACCGAGCTCTCAATGGCATAATCATCAAGGACAAATACTTTATTCAAATAGTAGATGAATTGCTAGATGAAAGGGAGCACAAATCTTTACAAAGCTGGACCTTTGATCCGGGTATCATCAAATACGAGCATGCGAAGAAGACATACGGAAAACCACCTTTTGAACACACAACAACCACAAATTTTTGCTTTCTTCAACAAAAGGTGGAATATCTTGGGCATATCATATCAGAGGAAGGTGTGGCAGTGGACCCCTTCAAAATTGGAGCAATGCAAAACTGGCCGACCTCGAGAAACATAAAATTGCTACATGGCTTTCTGGGTTTAACAGGCTACTACCGCAAGTTCGTGAAAAACTATGGAAAGATCAGTGCACCACTTACTTCCTTACTAGAAAAAAATGTCTTCCAATGGTTGGACAGAGCCTCCGCTGCCTTCGACAAACTTAAGGCAGCCATGACGACGACGCCGGTGCTAACACTACCAGATTTCAACCGACCCTTCATTATTGAGGCCGACACATCTGGAGTCAGAATTGGAGCCATTCTCATGCAAGATGGTCGACCACTCGCATACACTAGCAAGACATTATCTCCCTCCGATCAAAATATGTCAACATATGATAAGGAGATGCTCGCCATTGTGCGTGCAGCAACGAGATGGAGATTGTACTTGATCAAGCGATACTTTCAAATCAAGACCGACCATAAAAGCCTAAAATATCTCTTGGAACAGAAGATATCTTCCCCCGAGCAGCAAAAATGGGTAACAAAACTTCTTGGATTTGATTTTGAAATAACTTACAAAAAGGGGAAAGAGAATGTTCTTGCAGATGCGCTTTCGCAGCTACCCGAGTAAGTTGAAGTTTCGACCGTTTCACTTCCGACCAGCGACTTCCTTGAGGATATTAAGATGGAATGGCAAGAAGATTCAGATACTAGTAAGATTATAAAAAAATTGGAGGAAGCACCAAGCCCCATGGCTCATTACAATTGGGACTCAAAAGAATTACACTATAAGGGACGCATTGTGCTTGTGACAAATTCTACTTGCATCTTCAATAGCAGATTTTGGACAAAGTTATTCTATATGCAGGGTACTAAATTGAAAAGGAGTACGACATATCACCCACAAACCAACAGCCAACCGGAAGTTTTAAACAGGTGCTTGGAGACAGCCCAAAGCCACCCACCAAATATGACTACCCAAAGAGAACTCCAGACCCAGCCAAGTGCCATTATTGATCGACGGATCGTGACTCGACGACGACGACCCACTAATGAAGTGCTAATACAGTGGGCGAACCTACCAAAAGAAGATGCCACTTGGGAGAACTATGACGACTTGAAGATCAAATTCCCAGAATTCATGAATCATCAGCCTCGAGGACAAGGCTGATTTGAAGAGGGCGGGTCTGTTAGGACTCTAGCTTGGAGAGTCCTAATTGAGAGAGACATTCATGTAAAAATGTTAGGACTCTAGCTAGGAGAGTCCTAATTGAGAGGGACATTCATGTAAAACTGTTAGGACTTTAGCTAGGAGAGTCCTAATTGAGAGGGACATTCTGTTAGGACTCTAGCTAGGAGAGTCCTAATTGAGAGGGACATTCATGTAGGAGGTTTTTTCATAGAGAAGAATTAGGAGTTGTAAGGGAATATGAGTCTTGAGTAGGAGTCCTATTAGGAGTTGGTTAGAAGTAAGAGTCTTAAGTAGGAGTCCTATTAGGAGTTAGGGTTTAGAAGCCCTATAAATAGCCATGTATTCCTCCTCTTTTCTCAAGCAATAGATGAATCTTTTCTGCAGCCTTTGAGCAGCAACTTGGAGGGAGGAACCCCTATAGAGTTCCAAGGAGGCCGATCCCCTAAAGAGATCAACCCCAAGTTTAGAATCTGCAAGGGTTCTAACAATGAGTTGCAGTTGTGGAGGAAAAAGAGAAGACATGTAGAAAATGAAACAGGGAGAGGACACAAAGGAAAAGTAGAAGGATTTGGGCTGACACCTTCTTTGGATCTTCGGATCAAAATCTTTGAAAGGCAAGTTTCCCGATTGTTTCTCCTGTAACTGTTTTATTTTTTCTTATTGCAAGTGTTTCGATCCTTCCTATTGCAAGTGTTTCGATCCTTTTTATTGCAAGTGTTCCGATCCTTCCTATTGCAAGCTTTCTAATCTTTCCTATTGCAAGTATCCTGATCTTTCCTTACTATAATTTTACCTCTACATTTGCTTTGAATATGAGGAACTTTGAATTGTTCTAACCTTGCATTTGATATATCTCCTGTTTTGACGTAACTATTCGAATTTGTGCAACTTCCAAGATTCTGACCTTTCTACCTTTTTATGGTTATAACTTCATGTGTTGACCTTTGATTTGGATAAAACTTATTTGATCAGAATATAGACTCATAAACCTTTCATTTGATAGCTTAATTTAAGAATTCGGAGTAAGTTTACCTACCTAAACTTCTATTTCAAATGAGCCTACAGATTCTGCCAAACAGAGATCGTAATTTCTGACCTTTTGATACCGAGCTGCCTATAAGTCGATGTTGGAAACTCCGATTTATTCAAAACTGATTTCATTAGAAACTAGACTCGTAGATCTTTCATTTGATATATGGATTGAAAGAATTGGATTCCAAACACCTGCCCAGTTATCTGTTGAAATTGACCTTATGAATTCTGCCAAACAGAGATTTTGTTCTTCGACCCGTGTTTACCAAATTATTTGTAACTCTCTCTATTGGACAGTTCAATTCATATGAAGCTTGTTTGACCATGGGTCCTATCTATGATTTGATTCATAATATTTTGCTTATCACTTGGGCATTCAACCTAGACCACTGCATTATGTGATATATGTAAATACAATCATTGGAGATTCTTTGATAACGGACTTGAATCTGGTCCTCTTGTCTGATTTTATTGGAGAACATGAACTTTTTGCTGATTTAGTTCTCCTAGAGATTTAGAGTTTTGATATTATACTTGGTATGGATTGGCTATCTTCTTATCATACCAGTATGGATGGTTATATAACAGATGATCACTTTTTGCATATTTGATCAGCCGATCTTTTATTTTAAGAGTATTGGACATGATTTATCTCCTTGCCTAATGTATCCTAGGAAGACTTGCTTGGATTACCTTCAAATGTGACTTTGCTTTTCATTTGGTCCTTGGGACAATCCCAATATCTAAGCCTCTCTACAGAATGACATCATTTGAGTAAGTGGAATTAGAAAAGCAACTACAAGGACTATTAAATATGGATTTTATTTGGCTTAATATTTCATCATGGGGTGCTCCGGTGTTAGTTAAAAAGATGGATGGAACATTGAGGCTTTGTATTGATTATAGACAGTTGAAATAGGTAACCATAAAAAACGAGTATTCTCTAAAGTGACGACTTGTTTGATTAACTGCAGGGTGCACAGGTATTTTCAAAGATTGATTGATGGTCGGGTTACCATCTATTGAGGATCAAGGAGGAGAATATTTTGGTCAATCTTGGATAATTGTGTAATTGTATTGTTTTGATGAAACTATATGAGAGCAAGAGGAAATAAAGAAATCATAATCCTCATATTTTCATCGATTGAGCTATGCTCAATTTAGAGGACTAACTTTTCTTTTAAGGGGGGGAGAGTGTAATATCCCTCACTTTTAAAAATTATTAATAAAGATTTATATGTAAATTAGAGGACCTATATGTGAATATAGAAATTTCAAGGACTAAACTATTAAGTTACAAAAAGAAAAAAATAAAGAAAACCAAAAATTTTGGTTTTATCCGACCGCCTCCCACTCTCTCTGTTTCCAAAATAAAGAGAGGAGCTGTTGGGCGTGGGGAGAAGAAGAAGAGAAGTAGAGGGAGAAGAGAAGAAAAGAAGAAGAAGAGGGAAAAGAAGAGAGGAAGGAGGAGAAGAAGAAGAAGAAGAAGAAGAAGATAGGAGGATACCTGCGGCAAGGCTGCAGCGAGGAGGTGTGTGACGTTGGGGAGGAAAAGGGAAGAGGAGAAGAAGAGAAGGAGAAGAAGAGGGAAAAGAGAGGGAAGAGGGAGAGGAGCGAGAGGTGGCAGCAGCTAGGGCTGCAGCACCTCTATTTCCTGTAGGTGGAAACAGAGGAGAGATGTGGGGCATTCGAAGAGGAGAAGAAGAAGAAGAGGAAGAGAAGAAGAAGAGGTAGCAGGAGAAGAGGTTGTGATACCTCTGTTTCCCGCAGAGGAAACAGAGGAGAGGGTGTGTGTGACACCGGGGAGGAGGAGGGAAGAGGAAGAGGAGAAGAAGAGAAGGGAAAGGAGGAGCTACGGCTGCGACGGTGGCAGCTGCAGCTGGAAGAGAAGGAGAGGAAGAGAAGGTGATCAAGAAGAGAAGAAGAAGAAAGGAAGGAGAAGGAAGAGGAGAAGGGAAAGAAGCAGCTGCAGCTACGGCTGTGGCAGCTGCAGTTGTGGCAGGGAAAGAGGAAGAGGAAGGAAGAAGGGAAGGAGAGGAAGAAGAGAAGGGGAAGAAGGGGCTGTGGCTGCAGCGATGGCAGCTGCAGCTGAAAGAGAAGAAGGAGAGGAAAATAAGTAGGGGAGGAAGAAGAGGCTGCGATTGTTGTGGCCGCGGCCATGCCTGCGACTGCGACTGCGGCAGTTGTAGCTGGGAAAGAAAAGAAAGGAAAGGGGGGAAAAAGGGGCTGCAGATGGGGTTGCGGCCGCGGCGGTAGCGGCTGCGTATGCAGCAATTGTGTCTGCGAAAGAAGGGGAGGAAGAAGGCAGTGCGGTGGAAAGGGCTGCGACTGTGGCAGCAGCAGCGGCGGTGGCTGTGGCAACTGCGTTGGGCAAAGAAAATGAAGTAGTGAGAGTAAGAGAGAGCAGATGTCTATGCCTCTATGATCTGCATGAGCTACAGTTGTGGTGGAAAAAGAGAATACATATAGAAAATGAAATAGGGAGAGGACACAGAGGAAAATTAGAAGGATTTGGGCTGACACCTTCTTTGGATCTTCGGATCAAAATATTTGAAAGGCAAGTTTCCTAATCGTTTCTCCTATAATTGTTCTATTTTTTTCTTATTGCAAGTATTCCGATCCATCCTATTGCAAGTGTTTCGATCCTTTTTATTGCAAGTGTTCCGATCCTTCCTATTGCAAGCTTTCTAATATTTCCTATTGCAAGTATCCTGATCTTTCCTTACTGTAATTTTACCTCTACATTTGCTTTGAATATGAGGAACTTTGAATTGTTCTAACCTTGCATTTGATATATCTCCTGTTTAGACGTAACTATTCGAATCTATGCAACTTCCGAGATTCTGACCTTTCTACCTTTTTATGGTTATAACTTCATGTATTGACCTCTGATTTGGACAAAACTTACTTGATCAGAATATAGACTCATAAATCTATCTTTCGATAGCTTAATTTAAGAATTTGGAGTAAGTATGCCTACCTAAACTTATGTTTCAAATGAGCCTGCAGATTCTGCCAAATAGATATCGTAATTTCTGACCTTTTGATACCGAGCGACCTATAAGTCGATGTTGGAAACTCTGATTTGTTCAAAACTGATTTCATTAGAAACTAGACTCGTAGATCTTTCATTTGATATATGGATTGAAAGAATTAGATTCCAAACACCTGCCCAGTTATCTGTTGAATCTGACCTTATGAATTCTGCCAAACAGAGATTTTGGTCTCCGACCCATGTTTACCAAATTATTTGTAACTATCTCTATTAGATAGTTCCATTTATATGAAGCTTGTCTTATCTGAAAGTATAATCTAATGATATATTTCTGAGTAAATTGGAGCATGATTGATAGTTTGAATCATTTGTTCAATATGCCTCTTGTATTCTGCCAAAAATCGAGCTTTGGTCGATTTCTAATATTCTGGTTTCATTCCTTTGGAAATTGATATCCTTTAGCTTTCTTATTCAATTGAGCTTTATATTACTACTTTGAATTCTTGTATGCTCTTGTCCTTCAAATTATTGCATTCTTGAAAACTATTGTGTAACGTTTATGCTATATCGTATTGACTCATATAGGCATATGTATATCCCATTTTTCCGTATTTGTTTTCGATATGTGCCTATTCTAGTTTCATTCCTTTGGATATTGAATTCATCTAACCTTCTTATTTGATTTGAGCTATATATGATTGCTTGGAATCCGTGTATACTTTTGCTTTCTTTTCCTTTCAAATCTAAATACATTTATGAGAGATTGTTGCTTGCATCGTATTGACTCGTAAAGGCACATGTACATTTTGTTGTTCCGCGTGTGCTTCTGATATATGCTATTTATTGTTCATACTGCCCTTTTGTACTCTGGTGTTGTGGGATAATGTGAACCTTTGCCAGAAATGGTAAAGGGAGTTATGCATAGAGCCTGTGATGCTCTGCCGGCCCCCTCTAACTTCACCTAGACGTGGGTTGATGGAGCTCCCAAACGTTGGAGACTTCTGTCTGGTGGTCATTCAGAAATGGATGAATCATATTCTGTCTGTGGTCCCACTACACCTTCTGTATATTTGATATTGTATCCAAAGCGTTGGTTATGTGTTTCTGTACATGCTTTGGATAAGAATGATATGAATGTAACATCAAATACGACGTTTGAGCTTCTGTTTGGTATTTGTCATTGATATGCTCTGAAATGTTCCATACGCCGTTGATATGCTCTGGAACATTTCATACGCCACTAATAAGCTCCGAAACGTTTCATTTGTTATTTATATGCTCTGAAATGTTTCATTCATTGTTGATATGCTTTGAAATGTTCCATACGCCGTTGATATGCTCCGAAACATTTCATACGCCATTGATAAGCTCCGAAATGTTTCATTTGTTATTGATATGCTCCAAAACGTTTCATTCGTTATTGATATGCTCCGAAATGTTTCATATGTTATTGGCATGCTTCGAAATGTTCCATACGCCGTTGATATGCTCCGGAACATTTCATACGCCATTGATAAGCTCCGAAACGTTTCATTTGTTTTTGATATGCTCCGAAATGTTTCATTCGTTGTTGATATGCTCCGAAATGTTTCAACTGTTATTGGCATGCTCCGAAATGTTCGATATGTCGTTGATATGCTTCGGAACATTTCCTACGCTATTGATATACTCCAATTACTCTATGCTCCATTTGTTATGAACCAAATATG
The DNA here is from genome assembly GCF_036884655.1 of Musa acuminata AAA Group. Classification (NCBI taxonomy): domain Eukaryota; kingdom Viridiplantae; phylum Streptophyta; class Magnoliopsida; order Zingiberales; family Musaceae; genus Musa; species Musa acuminata. The sequence goes on from NC_088354.1 coordinate 21,255,357, forward strand.
TTTTGAATGACATGACACATATGATTTGTATCTAATGAGATGGTATCCTCGAGAATTCTTATATTCTGCCTTGCATTATGATATCTTACTTATTTGAAACCGTTCTTTTTGTTCTGAATATGCTTTGTTGCTTGTTGAGCTGTTTTTAGCTCACTCCATTGTTATATAAATCTATCAGGTTAAGTTGTCACTCTTTGAGATGTTTTGAATTGGGCTGAGGTAGTGGAGAGCTATTCAGAATTATGGGCAAGTCTTGTTGGTTATTATGTTATTGATGTATAAGCATATTTTGTATGTAATGAAATGTTGTCGATGAATCGAAATGGAGATACTATGTAAAAGAGTTAGAAGATCTCTCTTATTTAGAATTTCGGAATGTTAAGTCTAGTTTATGATGATATGAACTTATGGTGAATAATTGGAGTTCTGATTGTATAATTTATTTAGCTTATGGATTTATAAATGTTGTTTATGTTTGTCAAGTTTAGCTTGGGTTGCCATAAATGTGAATTATCGAGTGATGTGATATATGATTATAAACTGCACAAATTTTATAGATGTGAATTTGATAGAATATTTTTCAGTGTCCTCAAATGTTAGTTTGGATCCTTGATTGGTTTGTGATGAAAATTTTAAATATCATGGATATTTTTTGAGGGGCGTGACAGAGGTGGTATCAGAGCATGATTTGAGGATTACTGAAATATTTGATATGTTGACGTGCAAAATATATTGAGGTCTAATAAACTATAGTGATTGGTGGAAATTTTCTTTGATGCATTTTAGGAATCAAGGATGATGAGGTAATTTGGTTCTCATATTTCAATTGTTTCTGATTAATTAAGTGGGATGAAAGGGTTGATCGGGGATATCAAATCAGAGTGGCACAGCGAAAGCATGGTGAACCTAATTTCGTTGGTGGTAGAAAAATGGATGATGTAAACAGAGAAGATATTTGATGTACAAAATTATTTTGATGATCGAAAGATTTCTTTTGCCACCATATATTGGAAGTAGAGGCTGATCATTAATGGCAACAATGAAAAGAATTTTTGGAGATCAGTGGCAAGAATGATAAGGACAAGTTTACCAATAAAAATATGATTGGAAATGAATCAGAAAGTAATAACAAGAGGGTCAAGACATTTGGATGTGAAATGGGAAGTCACCACAAAAGACTCAATCATGTGTGAATTATAAGTTAAATTATGAAACAAATTTATGTTTCCGGGTGACTGGAGTCTATTTTATTTGTAGAAAGTTGGATCATAAAATAAAAGACTGCCCTTTGAACCAGAAGAAAGAGTCACTGTCTCTTAAATCATCAGGCTATGTCAGAGTGTATGCTATCACTGAATATGATTCTAAAACTTCTGAATTAGTAGTCGAAGGTATTATGCATGTTTATGAAAGAATGCAAATATTTGTTTGACCAAAGGACCTATCTACGATTTGATTCGGAATATTTTGCTTATCACTTGGGCATTCAACCTAGACCACTGCATTATGTGATATATGTAAATACAATCATTGAAGATTCTTTGATAACGGACTTGAATCTGGTCCTCTTGTCTAATTTTATTGGAGAACATGAACTTTTTGCTGATTTAGTTCTCCTAGAGATTTGGAGTTTTGATATTATACTTGGTATGGATTGGCTATCTTCTTATCATACCAGTATGGATGGTTATATAACAGATGATCACTTTTTACATATTTGATCAGCCGATCTTTTATTTTAAGAGTATTGGACATGATTTATCTCCTTGCCTAATATATCCCAGGATGACTTACTTGGATTATCTTCAAACGTGACTTTGCTTTTGATTTGGTCCTTGGGACAATCCCAATATCTAAGCCTCTCTACAGAATGACATCATTTGAGTAAGTGAAATAAGAAAAGCAACTAGAAGGACTATTAAATAAGGATTTTATTTGGCTTAATATTTCATCATGGGGTGCTCCGGTGTTAGTTAAAAAGATGGATGGAACATTGAGGCTTTGTATTGATTATAGACAATTGAAACAGGTGACCATAAAAAACGAGTATTCTCTAAAGTGACGACTTGTTTGATTAACTGCAGGGTGCACAGGTATTTTCAAAGATTGATTGATGGTCGGGTTACCATCTATTGAGGATCAAGGAGGAGAATATTTCGGTCAATCTTAGATAATTGTGTAATTATATTGTTTTGATGAAACTATTTGAGAGCACGAGGAGGAAATAAAGAAATCATAATCCTCATCTTTTCATCGATTGAGCTATGATCAATTTAGAGGACTAAATTTTCTTTTAATGGGGGGAGAGTGTAATATCCCTCACTTTTAAAAATTATTAATAAAGATTTATATGTAAATTGGAGGACCTATATGTCAATATAGAAATTTCAAGGACTAAACTATTAAGTTGCAAAAAGAAAAAAATAAAGAAAACCAAAAATTTCGATTTTATCCGACCGCCTCCCACGCTCTCTGTTCCCGAAACAGAGAGAGGAGCTGTGGGGCGTGGGGAGAAGAAGAAGAGAAGAAGAGGGAGAAGAGAAGAAAAGAAGAAGAAGACGGAAAAGAAGAGAGGAAGAAGGGGGAGAAGAAGAAGAAGAAGATAGGAGGATAGCTGCGGCAAGGCTGTAGCGAGGAGGCGTGTGACGTTGGGGAGGAAAAGGGAAGAGGAGAAGAAGAGAAGGAGAAGAAGAGGGAAAAGAGAGGGAAGAGGGAGAGGAGCGAGAGGTGGCAACAGCATCTTTGTTTCCTGTAGGTGGAAACAGAGAAGAGGTGTGGGGCATTCGAAGAGGAGAAGAAGAAGAAGAGGAAGAGAAGAGGAAGAGGAAGCAGGAGAAGAGGTTGTGATACCTCTGTTTCCTGCAGAGGAAACATATGAGAGGGTGTGTGTGATGCTGGGGAGGAGGCGGGAAGAAGAAGAGGAGAAGAAGAGAAGGAAAAGGAGGAGCTGTGGTTGCGGCGGTGGCAGCTGCAGCTGGAAGAGAAGGAGAGGAAGAGAAGGTGATGAAGAAGAGAAGAAGAAGAAAGGAAGGAGAAGGAAGAGGAGAAGGGAAAGAAGAAGCTGCGGCTGCAGCTGTGGCAACTGCAGCTGTGGCAGGGAAAGAGGAAGAGGAAGGAAGAAGGGAAGGAGAGGAAGAAGAGAAGGGGAAGAAGGGGCTGCGGTTGCAGCGATGGCAGCTGCAGCTGGAAGAGAAGAAGGAGAGGAAAATAAGCAAGGGAGGAAGAAGATGCTGCGGTTGTGGTGGCCGCGGCAATGCCTGTGACTGCGACTGCGGCAGTTGCAGCTGGGAAAGAAAAGAAAGGAAAGGGGGAAAAAGGGGCTGCAGATGGGGTTGCGGCTGCGGCGGCAGCGGCTGCGTATGCAGCAGTTGTGTCTGCGAAAGAAGGGGAGGAAGAAGGCAGTGCGGTGGAAAGGACTGTGACTTTGGCAGTAGCAGCGGCGGTGGCTGTGGCAACTGCGTTTGGCAAAGAAAACGAAGTAATGAGACTAAGAGAGAGCAGGTGACTATGCCTCTATGTTCTGCATGAGCTGCAGTTGTGGAGGAAAAAGAGAATACATATAGAAAACGAAATAGGGAGAGGACATGGAGGAAAAGTAGAAGGATTTGGGCTGACACCTTCTTTGGATCTTCGGATCAAAACCTTTGAAAGGCAAGTTTCCTGATCGTTTCTCCTGTAATTGTTCTATTTTTTCTTATTGCAAGTATTCCGATCCTTCCTATTGCAAGTGTTTCGATCCTTTTTATTGCAAGTGTTCCGATCCTTCCTATTGCAAGCTTTCTAATCTTTCCTATTGCAAGTATCCTGATCTTTCCTTACTGTAATTTTACCTCTACATTTGCTTTGAATATGAGGAACTTTGAATTGTTCTAACCTTGCATTTGATATATCTCCTGTTTAGACGTAACTATTCGAATCTATGGAACTTCCGAGATTCTGACCTTTCTATCTTTTTATGGTTATAACTTCATGTATTGACCTCTGATTTGGACAAAACTTATTTGATCAGAATATAGACTCATAAACCTTTCTTTCGATAGCTTAATTTAAGAATTCGGAGTAAGTTTGCCTGCCTAAACTTTTGTTTCAAATGAGCCTACAGATTCTGCTAAACAGAGATCGTAATTTCTGACCGTTTGATACCGAGCTGCCTATAAGTCGATGTTGGAAACTCCGATTTGTTCAAAACTTATTTCATTAGAAAGTAGACTCGTAGATCTTTCTTTTTATATATAGATTGAAAGAATTGGATTCCAATCACCTACCCAGTTATTTGTTGAATCTGATCTTATAAATTCTACCAAACAGATATTTTGTTCTTTGACCCTTGTTTACCAAATTATTTGTAACTCTCTCTATTGAAGAGTTCAATTCATATGAAGCTTGTCTTATCTGAAAGTATAATCCAATGATATATTTCTGAGTAAATTGGAGCACGATTGATAGTTTGAATCATTTGTTCAATGTGCCTCTTATATTTTGTCAGAAATCGAGCTTTGGTCGATTTCCAATATTCTGGTTTCATTCCTTTGGAAATTGATATCCTTTAGCTTTCTTATTCAATTGAGCTTTATATTACTGCTTTGAATTCTTGTATGCTCTTGTCCTTAAAATTATTGCATTCTTGAAAACTATTGTGTAACGTTTATGCTATATTGTATTGACTCATATAGGCATATGTATATCCCATTGTTTCGCATTTGCTTTCGATATGTGCCTATTCTAGTTTCATTCCTTTGGATATTCAATTTATCTAACCTTCTTTTTTGAATTGAGCTATATATGATTTCTTGGAATCCGTGTATACTCTTGCTTTCATTTCCTTTCAAATCTGAATACATTTGTGAGAGATTGTTGCTTGCATCGTATTGACTCGTAAAGGCACATGTACATTTTGTTGTTCTGCGTGTGCTTCCGATATATGCTATTTATTGTTTATACTTCCCTTTTGTACTCTAGTGTTGTGGGATAATGTGAACCTTTGCCAGAAATGGTAAAGGGAGTTATGAATAGAGCTTACGATGCTCTGCCGGCCCCCTCTAACTTCACCTAGACGTGGGTGGATGGAGCTCCCAGACGTGGGCGACTTCTGTCTGGTGGTCATTCAGAAATGGATGAATCACATTTTGTCTATGGTCCCACTACACCTTCTGTATGTTTGATATGATATCCAGAGCTTTGGTTATGTGTTTCTGTACATGCTTTGGATAAGAATGATATGAATGCAACATCAAATACGACGTTTGAGCTTCTGTTTGGTATTTGTCATTGATATGCTCTGAAATATTCCATACACCGTTGATATGCTCTGGAACATTTCATACGCCACTGATAAGCTCCGAAACGTTTCATTTGTTATTTATATGCTCTGAAATGTTTCATTCATTGTTGATATGCTATGAAATGTTCCATACGCCGTTGATATGCTCCGAAACATTTCATACGCCATTGATAAGCACCGAAACGTTTCATTTGTTATTGATATGCTCCGAAACATTTCATTCGTTGTTGATATGCTCCGAAATGTTTCATCTATTATTGGCATGCTTCGAAATGTTCCATACGCCGTTGATATGCTCCGGAACATTTCATACGCCATTGATAAGCTCCGAAACGTTTCATTTGTTATTGATATGCTCCGAAACGTTTCATTTGTTGTTGATATGCTCCGAAATGTTTCATCTGTTATTGGCATGCTTCGAAATGTTCCATATGTCATTGATATGCTCCGGAACATTTCCTATGCTATTGATATGCTCCAATTACTCTATGCTCCATTTGTTATGAACCAAATATGTTTTGAATGACATGACACATGATTTGTATCTAATGAGATGGTATCCTCGAGAATTCTTGTATTTTACCTTGTATTGTGATATCTTACTTGTTTGAAACCGTTCTTTTAGTTCTAAATATGCTTTATCACTTGCTGAGTTGTTTTTAGCTCACTCTGTTGTTATATAAATCTTTCAGGTCAAGTTGTCACTCTTTGAGATGTTTTGAGTTGTGCTGAGGTAGTGGAAAGCTATTCAGAATTATGGACAAGTCTTGTTGGTTATTATGTTATTATTGTATAAGCATATTTTGTATGTAATGAAATGTTGTCGATGAATCGAAATGGAGATACTATGTAAAAGTGTTAGAAGATCTCTCTTATTTAGAATTTCAGAATGTTAAGTCTAGTTTATGATGATATGAACTTGTGGAGAATAATTAGAGTTCTGATTGTATAATTTATTTAGCTTGTGGATTTATAAATATTATTCATGTTTGTCAAGTTTGGCTTGGGTTGCATAAATGTGAATTTTCGAGTGATGTGATATATGATTATAAACTGCACAGATTTTATTGATGTGAATTTGATAGAATGTTTTCCGTATACTCAAATGTTAGTTTGGATCCTATATTGGTTTATGATGAAAATTTTAAATATCATGGATATTTTTTCTGGGGCGTGATAGTTCCTCCCTCCAAGTTGCTGCTCAAAGGCTGTAGAAAAGATTCATCTATTGTTTCTGAAAAGAGGAAGAGTACTTGGCTATTTATAGGGCTTCTAAACCCTAAGTTCTAATAGGACTCCTACTTCTAACCAACTCCTAATAGGACTCCTACTCAAGACTCCTATTCCTTTACAACTCCTAATTCTTCTCTAAGAAACAACCTCCTAACCCTAGCCGGCCTCTTCACCTCTTTAATAGGGGTCAGCTTAGGTAGGTTTTACATGAATATCCCTCTCTATTAGGATTCTCCTAGCTAGAGTCCTGACAATGAGATACTTTTAGGCTCTAAGTTTGAATCCACTTAAGGCCTATAAATACCCCTCTCATCCCTAGATAACACACACAATTAAGAGCAAAAAGAAAAGAAAATGTTGTAATCTTGTGTGAACTCCTCTCAAACTCTAAGTGTTAGTGAAGTTTAAGAGCGCAGGTTGTGTGGGTGTAAAGGTTCTCTCCTAAGCATATCAAATGAAGAATAGAGTTGTAAGAAGTGGGTTGGTCTTCGCCTATTGAAGGAAGACTGTTCGTGGATGCCGGTGGCCTCGACGGAAGAGGAATCGGGAGTGGATGTAGGTCACGATGATCGAACCACTATAAAACTCGATGTGCATTTACTTTAAGCTCTTTACTTTTCTTGCAAACTGTCTTACTTGCTTTACCTTCTCATTACACTCTTCTGTATGCTTTTAAGTTAAACTCATATTTTCGATATCGGTTTTCATCGAACATACGAAAGATTTTCAAAACCAACATTTTTATCCACTACACTAATTCACCCCCCCTCTTAGTGTCGACTCAATCATAACAATATCCACTAATCTAAGAGGCTTGAGTAGTTGGATGGAGATCCAGTACCCAATAGGGCAGGATCCATTAGGGTTAAATAAGAGGAAACCAAATATTTATAGGCCAGAGCCTCTTTGGGTTGCCATCTCCTATTCTCCTCCTCTTCTCCTCCTCAGATAGCAGGCCTAGAGATTTGAGGAGCATCGTCGTAACCCTACTATGTGGATCACCACAAGAGAGGAGGATGGTTGACCTCCTTCACCCTCTCCTAGAGACCTACAAGGATTCAGGGATATACGATCTCCCTAACATAATCTTTAATATACGCAGTTTTAAGTTTCACTGATTTTGTGCACCAATCTTCGCATGATGATGAACACATCGATAGAAATTTTGGGGATTTTATTTTTTTTTCTTCCATTGCGTATGCGATGTTGCCCCCTAGATTTCCCTATGGGAACCTCCTCATAACACTTCTTATGAGACCCGAGTTCTCTTGCATAAGAAATCGCCCTATTGTTATCACAATATAAGGGAATCGACTCCTTGTTGCCCGGCATGACTCTCAGATCTATGATGAACTTCTTCATTCGCACTCCCTCCTTTGCTACCTTTACTGCAGTAATGTACTCCGCTTCTATGGTCGAGTCAACTGTAGTATCTTGCTTAGAACTTTTCTAGCATACTGCTCCTCTATTCAGGGTGAACACATATCCCAAATTAGACTTACTATTATCAACATTGGAGTGAAAACTCGAGTCCATGTAGCCTTCAACCCTTAGGCTACTGCCTCCATATACCAGTAAATGATCCTTAGCCCTTCTCAAGTACTTAAAGATACACTTTACTTCTTTCCAATGCTCCAAGCTTGGATCCGCTTGATACCTACTTGTGACACTCATAGCATGTGCTATATCAGGCTTGGTACATAACATGGCATACATGATAGACCCTATCACTGAGGCATAGGGTATTCTATTCATGTTTACCCTTTCTTCAAGAGTCTTTGGGGACATACTCCTAGAAACTGATATCCCATGTCTCATCGGTATGAGACATCTCTTGGAAATTTTCATGCCAAACTTTTTGACAATTGTGTCTATGTACCTAGATTGGCACAAGCCAAGCATCCTCTTGGATCTATCTCTATAGATCTAAATTCTCAAGTTTTAGGATATTCCCCTAAGTCCTTCATAGAGAAGTGTCTAGGTAACCAAGCTTTTACAGTGGATAGCATTCCTACATCATTCCCAAGGATCAGGATGTCATCTACATATAACACCAAGAAGGTGATAGCACTCTCACTTATCTTCCTGTACACACAAGGCTCATCTTCATTCATAACAAAGTCATAAGATCTGATCGCCACATCAATTCTTATGTTCCAACTTTGAGAAGCTTACTTTAGTCCAGAAATGGACCTAAGCAACCTACATATCTTATCTGGACTATCCTTGGACATAAATCTCTTAAGCCGTATCATATATACCTCCTCGAGATTGCCCTTGAGGAACATGATTTTCATGTCTATCTACTAGATCTCATAATCTTAGTATGCTACAATTGCCAATAGATTTCAAATGGATAGCTATGGGTGAGAAGGTTTTGTCATTGTCAATACCTTGCCTTTGATGATACCCCTTAGCCACTAGTCTTGCTTTATAGGTCTCTAGTTTTCTATCTACTATGATTTTCTTTTTAAAGATCCACTTGCAACCAATAGCTATAATACCCTCGGGTGCATTAACTAGCTTCCAAACATTGTTGGAGTACATGGAATCCATATCAAAATTCATGGTTTCTTACTACTTCCTGGAATCTATACTCGTGATAGCCTCCTACAAGTCTGAGGATCAATATCATAAATATTCTCTCTTCTAATATGTCCCATATATCTCTCAAGAGGATGAGATTCTCTACCGAACCTACGTAAAGTTGGAACTTGTGTGCTATGTACTTGAACATACTTGGGTTGTGGAGTAGTGCTTGAGCTAGGTTCTCCAATCTCACCTAACTCTATCACGCTTCCACTATCTCCGCCAAGAATATGTTCCTTCTTAAGGAACACCACTCTCTTAGCTACAAAGACCTTTTAGTCCTTGGAGTGATAGAAATAATACCTATAAGTTTCCTTGGGATATCCTGTTAAGATCAAGAACGACACTAAGGGGGGGGGGGTGAATCAGTGCAATGGATAAAAACATCGATTTTGGAAATCTCATTTAATAAGATCGTTTCGACAAAGTGAGTTTAACTTAAAAGTGTATGGAAGAGTGTAATGAGAAGGTAAAGCAAGTAAGGCAGTTTGCAATGAAAGTAAAGAGCTTAAAGTAAATGCAAACCGAGTTTTATAGTGGTTCGATCGTCGTGACCTATATCCACTCTTAATTCATCTTCCGTCGAGGCCACCAGCATCCACTAATTGTCTTCCTTCAATAGGTGAAGACTAACCACCTTATAACTATATTCTCTTTTTGACAAACTCAAGAGAGAACCTTTACACCCCCATAACCTTCTCTCTTAAACTTCACTAACACTTTATAGTTTGAGAGGAGTTCTTATATGATTACAATAACATTTTCTTCCTTTTTAGCTCTCAATTCTTATGTGTTAATAGAGATGAGAGGGATATTTATATGCTATAAATGGATTTAAACTTGGAGCCAGAACTAGTCTTATCCTAGGTCTTCCGAGTACTAGTAGTACCTTCGTTAATGCTGGGCGGTACCACTGCCTATAGCAATGACACTTGGCGGTACCATCGCTTGGGTGACTATGTCTGGGTTGTACCACCGCCCAATTTGGTGGTACCATCGCCTGACAATCTCGGAGGCTGAGTTAGGATGGTACCACTGCTTGGTACAATCTCGGAGATTGTGCCACCGATGGTTCCATCTATTAGGTCACTATTTGGGCCTTTCACTTAGCCCAACACAACTCAAACTAGGCCCAATTGTCCCCTAATTGAGTTGGCCCAATTCCAATCTAATTACGCCTAAAACCTACTTTGATCTAGACAATTATTATAAAGCTTGCATCAAATGTTATCCGACATGTCATTAGTTCATCGACGCTTCGTCCGATTCTTCGACGCATCATCATCTCTTGCGGCCTATTGCCCAATCAGCCAGTTGACCTCTACAACTCCGATTTCCTTAGCATAATTTTTGCTCTTCTTGGTCCGATGCCTGAACCCATGGCCCAAAGCCTTCTGCTGATACGTCGACCGATCTTTCGGCTTGACGTCCAATCTTTTGACATGTTCCACTCCAGCCCAATATGATTTTTTCTGCTTTTAATTGTCTCTCCCTAATCGTAGCTTCCTACGTTACTCAAAATGTAGATCAGATAAATACTATCAATTAATTTTATCATCAAAATATGAGATTCAACAATCTCCCCCTTTTTGATGATGACAACCAATTGATGATGGAGTTAACCTAAACTCCCCCTATCAATATGGCATATGTGAGATGAACTTTGAATTCAAAAATCCAAGCAGCATTTGTGAGATGAACCTTGAATTCAAAAATCCAAGCAGCATTTGTGAGATGAACCTTGAATTCAAAAATCCAAGCAACATGTCATCATAAAATCATACGTAATTAAAATTTCAATACATCATTCCTTGTATGATCATCATCATTATAACTTCTCCCCATTTATCATCAACAAAAAGGAGATGTATGTTTTAGAGATATAAGCTTAGCAATATAGCAAATTTCCCATCACTTTAGAACATGCAATTAGTGAGTTCTTTCGTCTCTTTTGAGAAGTGCAAGCTAGCAATTTTTTTTGCTTCCTTTGCAATGTTCGAGCTAGTAATTTTTGTTTACTTTGCAAGGCACAAGGTAGTAATTGTTTTCATCATTTTACAACATACAAGCTAGTAACAATTTTATGTTTTGTAAGTTTATAAATTTTGCTAGTTGTGCAAGTTAATATGTTTGATTTTCTTTATGATGTTCAAACTAGCAAGTTTTTGAAAAAGAATGTGAGATAGTAAGAAAGTTTAGAACATGCAAGCTAGCAAGTTTTTCTTTTGCAATGTGCAAGTTTCTAAATTTTGCATCTTGAGCTAGTAATTCTTTCTCCTCCTTTGTCTTTGTCAAAAAGAAGGGATGGATACAATAGTGCAAATTATTTCAATCATTACAAGGCATATATGCCATAAATATAAAGAAATCATGTCATGAAAGATATAATATCAAAGATCATGAAGGATTAAGTCATGAATACTAAAAGACATGATTTATTTTGACAAATCTTCCTTTTAGTAAACAACAAAAAGAAATCTTAAGAGATCAAAAACAAGATCTTGATTTATAGAAAAATCTCATGTCTTAAATATCAAGAAATCAAGATTATGATTTGAATAAAAAATAAATCTTAATCCATAAAGATTTCTCATAAGAAATGCCAAGTCACCATCATTATTACATTGGGCATGATTTTCAAATCAACATTACTTGGGTATGCATGATACCAAAACATGGTTTCAAGTCTTCAACATATAACATGCATAATTTCAAACCATTATAAACTATTATTAAGGTGATAATATGTTTGTATAAGTCTCTTCTTTAGTAAATGGTAAAAAGGAATCATCAAAGATAGAAAATATTTTGATTCTCAAAAAAGATAGCTCAAGTAGAGAAATCAAAAGAAAGTTCATGATTCGGTTGGAAAATTTTTATTCAAATTCAAATCATCAAAATCATTTTTAAGAGATTCAAAATGATATAAATATATTTATCAATCTTTTTAGATGCCAGCAATTTTCTTTCTCCCCTTTTTCATTGTAAACAAGAAAGAAGAGGGAAATTTTATAATGGTGCAATTCATTTCCTTCTTATTGAAAAATTTAATAAGCTTTTGGGAATAGTCATTTTCAAGAGAAATAATGCATTCCTCTATGTGATTGATTTTATGCCATTATTTTCTATGTCAAAATCATGCATCATCATGTTAAACCGAAAAAAGCAAATTTTATCATAAAAATCATCCAGATCAAAAGTGTAACACATAATTCCAAAACATAAGATTTCATATCATCATTACTTTAAATTCTCATGCATAGTATAAAATTATCAAGCATGGTATCAAAACTTTTGACATTTTTATTACGACTTATATCATTATGCATTAGTAAATCATCAAACATGATTTCATTAAACATAAAGCATTTTCAATCAAAATCAAAATTATTTTGTTTGTATGCATTTTAGTGCTAGGAGTTAACATGTAATTTTTATGCTTAAATTTTTATTTTTATATATATAAATTTTTATAAACTAATTTAAAAATAACTCATGAAATACATCAAGTTATTTCAAAATAAGGTAAATACATTTCGGGTGAGTCACATACCTCATTGTGAAAGGCCACATTATCTTTGTTGGTTTGCTCATCGTCTTCGGATGCGCTTGATTTTGTGCTCGATTTATCGTTTGGCAACTTTTTCTTCAGTTTTTTATACTCATCTTTAGAGTGACCTAACTTCTTGCATTCATAGCAAGTAGTTGTGTTCTTTTTAAATTTGTTTTTATTATTTAATTCTTGTTTCATGAACTTTTTAAGCTTTATTGTGAGGAGTTCAAAGTCATCATCACTTGAGCTTTCGTTCGAGTGGTCTTCTTGAGTTCTAAGTATCAAATCCTTCCTATTCTTTGAAAGGTAATTCTCAAGTTCGTCATATACCACATAAGTCATTTCATAGGTCATTAAAAACCCGATAAGTTCTTCGAGAGAAAAATTATTCAAATCTTTGGCCTCTTGAATGGCCGTTACTTTAGAGTCCCAATGCTTTGGAAGGGATCTCAATATTTTTTTAACGAGTTCAAAGTTAGAAAAATATTTACCAAGTGCTTTTAGACCATTGTCGACATCCGTAAATCGGGTGTACATGTCTCTAATAGTCTCACTTGGTTTCATCTGAAGCAACTCGAAATCATGTATCAAAAGATTAATTTTAGAATATTTAACTCTACTAGTGCTTTTGTGTGTGATTTTAAGAGTGTGCCAAATATCGTACGCAGTTTCGCAAATAGAAACACGATTAAATTTATTTTTGTTCAATGCACAAAATAAGGCATTCATAGCTTTGACATTTAAAGAGAAATTCTTTTTCTCTAAATCATTCCAATCATTCATCAGAAGAGAACACTTTTGAAATTTATTTTCAATAATATTCCATTAATTTAAATCAATAGAAAGTAAGAAAAATCTCATTCGAGTTTTCAATATGTGTAGTCCGTCCCATTGAACATAGGAGGATGAATGATAGAAAGTCCCTCTAAAAATCCGAAAAGAGTTATTTCTCTTGGTTGTTAAACCAAACAAGAAAAAACACGGCTCTGATACCAACTATTAAGATCAAGAACGACACTAAGAGGGGGGTGAATTAGTGTAATGGATAAAAACATCAGTTTTGAAAATCTCATTTGATAAAATCATTTCGACAAAATGAGTTTAACTTGAAAGCATATGAAAGAGTGTAATGAGAAGGTAAACCAAGTAAGGTAGTTTACAATGAAAGTAAAGAGCTTAAAGTAAATGCAAACTAAGTTTTATAGTAGTTCGATCGTCGTGACCAACATCCACTCCCGATTCCTCTTCCGTCGAGGCCACCGAAATCCATTAACTGTCTTCCTTCAATAGGTGAAGACCAACACTATCTTACAACTCTATTCTTCTTTTGATAGGCTCAAGAGAGAACCTTTACACCCTCACAACCTCCTCTCTTAAACATCACTAACACTTTAGAGTTTAAGAGGAGTTCTCACAAGATTACAATAGCATTTTCTTCTTTTTTAGCTCTCAATTGTTCTGTGTGTTAACCAGGGATGAGAGGGGTATTTATAGGCTCCAAATGGATTCAAAGTTGGAGCCAAAACTAGTCTTATCTTGGGTCTTCTGAGTGCTGGCGGTACCACCGCTTGCAGCACTGACACTGGGCGATACCACCGCCCAATCTAGCGATACCACTGGTTGGGAGATTGTGTTTGGCGGTACCACTACCTAACAGTCTCGAAGACTAAGTCTAGGTGATACCACCGCCCAAACTGGGTATACCTGTCACACCCCCTGAATTTTCTACCATCAAGTTTCCCTAAATGAGATTCAAGAACTTTAATTCTTTCTGCTCTCTAATGCAATATGGGAAATATTTACCGTTGAACTCTTCTACGAATATCTTCCATGTGATTGGCTCATGTTTGACTTTAGAAATCCTTTTTATTATTCTCCACTAATGCTCAGCCTCTCCTTCCAATATAAAGGTGGCAAGAGAAACCTTTTGATCATCAGGATAATTTAATATGTCAAATATTTTCTCTATATGCATCATCTATCATTTTGCTTGAATTGGATTAGGCTCACCACTAAAACTAGGAGTACTAAGCTCCTTAAATTATCTCGTTCCTAGTCTATTCTAATTTGATGTCGCCGATCAACACTTTCATCTCACTCAATTACTCAAAAGAAGATGAAGCAAGAGGACCAAATATCCTCGACATTATAGTTTCCTAAAAGACATCAAAGTAATTTTCACCGATCACTATAGTTTACTAGATCTCAATATATTTTACACATCAAATATATCAAATATCTCAGTAATCCTCAAATCATTCTCTGATACCATAACTATCACACCCCCCCTAAATTTTCACATTCAGGAAGCGTGAACCTAAACTCAAAATCGATAATATTATAATTCAACAACAATCTAATCTAGGATCCAAACACATATTTGAGGCATTGAGAAAACATTCAAGTCATTCACATCTATAATTTCACAATACATAAAACCTGTGCAGTTTAAAATCATATATCACATCACTTGATGAATCATAAAATTTGAAACCAACTCACCAAGACAATAACCACCATATAAATCCACAAGTGTGGGATTCTACATAATCACAAAACCAATATTTACTACATGTTTATATCATTACACAAATTAAACTTAACACTCCAAAATCCTAAACATGAGAGGTTCTTTAAACTTTTACAAAACTCACAAGTTTAGATTTATCATTAAACATTCCATTAGACACCAAGTGTACTTATACAACAAAAACATATCATCCACTAAAGGTTTGCCAAAAGTCTTTTAGCTTTCCAAAGCCTCAGCCCAATTTAAATATTTTAGCGGACAATAAGCTATCCTGAAAAATTTATATAGCAACGGGCTGAGCACATAGAGCTCAACAAGCGACTAACATATTAATGGCAAAAGAGGATAATTTTTAAAATAAATAAGGTACTAAATATAATACAAGGATATAGAGTTCATAGATAGTCACTCAACGAATGCAGAATTATAATGTCATTTCATTCGAAGCATATTTTGTTGATAACAAAGGAGTAAGATTAGTTGGAGCATATCATTGACATAGGGAGCATTTTGGATATCAATGGCATATGAAATGTTTCGGAACATATCAATAGTATATGAAACATTTCAGAGCATATCAATGGCGTATGAAATGTTAAGAAGCATATTAATGGCATATGAAGCATTTCAGAGTATATGAAAGGTGTATGAAATGTTACAGAGCATATCAATGGCATATGAAGTATTTCAGAGCATATCAAGGGTGTATGAAATGTTTTAGAGCATATCAATGACATATAAAATATTTCAGAGCATATCAAGGGCGTATGAAATGTTATAAAGCATATCAATGACATATAAAGCATTTCAGAGCATATCAAGGGCATATGAAATGTTTTGGAGTATATCAACGACATATGAAATATTTTGAAACATATCAAAGGCGTATGAAATGTTTCAAAGCATATCAATGACATATCAAACATTTTGGAATATATCTAAAGCATATGAAATGTTTTGTTATATATCAATGACATATGAAACATTTCGGAGCAAATCAATGATGTATAAAATGTTTCAGAAGCATAAGAAACATTTCGGAACATATCGAAGAACAAATACGAAACAGAAGCTCAAATGTCGCATATGATGTTGCATATATTTCATTCTTATCTAACGCACATATAGTGTTTGGATGAAGAGTGGCACTAAGAGGGGGGGATGAATTAGTACAATGAAATAATTACATCAATTCCAAAAATTCGTATGATAAAAAATGATTTCGAATCAAATAATTTGTTTCACTTTGAATAACTAGAGAAGAAAAGTTTGGGCAGTTTGCAATGTAATAAAGTTGAATGCAGTAAAGAGAATTTGCAGCAAGGAAAGAACACATCAGAATTTATAATGGTTCGGTCGTTGTGACCTACGTCCACTTCTGATTCCTCCTCCGTCGAGGTCACCGATGTCCACTAATGGTTCTCCTTCAATAGGTGAAGACAAATCACCTTTTATAGCTCTTTCTCCTTTTATTGGGTTTATGAGATAACCCTTACAAGCCTCACTCCTCTTTCTTGGATGGTTACAAAGCTAAGAGAGGGAGGGGAGGACTCTTTCCACTTTTACAACACTTTAACACCCCAAGAATTTAAGATTATTTTAACACTTTTGTGCTCTTTCATGCGGAAAAGGTTGGGGTATTTATAAACCCCAATGGTTTCAAAATTGAAGCCAAAACGTGTCTCATCCCGGATTTCTGGGGTACTAGCGGTACTACCGCTTTTACTAGGTGGTACCACCACCTGTCACTCTAACACTAGGTGGTACCACTGCCTAGTCTGGGTGGTACCACTGCCAAACAAAGCTCGGAGACCGAGCTCTGGCGGTATCACCGCTTGATAGGGGCGGTACCACTGCTGGTAGCATTAACCACCAGCGATACCATCGCCTAGACCACTTGGGAGATTGGGCCACCATGTGGTGCCACCATCGGCCTTGATTTTAGGTGCTAAATGGGTTATTTAATCTGGCCTAACTCAGCCCTATTAAGGGCCCAATTGACCCCTAACTGAGTTAATGGGATTACCTCCCAATCTTAACTCAACTTATGGTCTAACTATAATAACTAAGATATTTAATAAAGCACTCTTATTCCAGTACATCAATTGTTCTTCCGGAGAGCTTCCAACGATTTTCTGGTGAACTTCCGACGATCTTTCGGCAAAGTTCCGGTGGACTCCCGACAAGCTCCTGGACTTTACGACGATCTTCTTGACGAGTTCCGACGAGTTTCTTTGCCAATCTCTTGAACTTCTCAGTCAGTTGTGGTAGAATTTTTGAAGAATGCCCAAACTTCTGACAAACTCTTGAACTCCCAAAGAAGTCTTGATCTTGACTCCAGCACAACACCTGCTCTATGTCTTACTACTATCATAGTTAATCCTACACACTTTTCTCAACATATGGATTATATCAAACAATTTACAATTGATTTCATCATCAAAATCCGAGATTCAACAATCTCTTTCTTTTTGATGATGATAATCAATTGATGACATAGTTAACCTTAACTCCCCATATCTATATGCCATATTGGAGAAAAATTATTCTTGAATTCAAGGCCTTTGAATTCAAGTATTAAACCGATAAGTTTAGTTCATTTAAACTTATCAACATGCACTATCATGATTTAACATTATCAAAATATGATATCACATATTTATCAATAAAAATAATGTCAAGGCATGACATCTATTTTCAAGTTTAAGATATGACATCCATCATTTTCAAATATGATACAAATTTCAAATATGAAATATAGCAAGATGAGCTCATGATATCTTATCATAATAAGAGACATTTATCAAGCATTCATGAAACATTTCATGTATCTACAATGCATATGAAATACATTTTGATATGTTTCAAGCATTTGCGATATGTTGCAATATATTTGACGATTCCAATTATATTTCAAGCATTCACAAAACATACAAATATTTATTATAAGCATTTACGATAAGATATATTACATACATTTATAATGCCAATTTATCATCAATTTGTCATATTTTGGTATCATTTCTCCCCCTTTGTCATCAACAAAATGGTGAACAATTCAACAATGCAAGTGTGGTAAGAATTCAAGTAAGTTTCACACTAATTTATCCAATCGATATTGCATGGTAACATTCAACATCAAAAGTTATCAATATTAAAGAGAGAGATTCCATCAACTTCTCCCCCTTTGGCATCAAAACTTGTGAAGAAGAGGAAGGAAGGTAAGGAGGGAATCCATTAAGAACCAAATTTGAGAAGTCATAAATACTAAATAAGAAGGGATTCATGAAAAGGATCAAGATATCCATACGAAATCAAATCCCGATTCTTGCAAGTGATCATCTCATACTAAAAATTCATAAAAATTCTTATTTCATGAGAAGAGTAAGGAAGAATTCATGTGAAAGAAGCATCATATGAAGGATAAAATAAATTCCATGAATAAGCCTTCATAAATCAAATATGTTTCTTATTAAAAATTCATAAGAGTGAAATTCGTGAAAGATGCATTTATCAATGAATTCCATGTATCAAACATCATTAAGTTTTTATATTTCTGATTTCACAAAAGCCCAAAAAGAAGCCGAGAAAGTTCATAAAAGATATACATCAAAGATCATGCATTCAGACAATTTAACATTCCAAACTCCCTTCTAATGAAATCAAATTATTCTTCATTTAAAGGTTTTGTAAAGATATCGGCCAATTGATGTTTTGTATCAATGAATTCTAAAATTACATTATGATCATTAACATGATCTTGTGTAAAGCGATGTGTAATGTCAATATATTTAGTTCTAGAGTGTTGAATGAGATTTTTTGTTAAACATATTGCACTTGTGTTATCACATTTTATGGGAATGTTCTTAAGGTAAATCTTATAATCCTTTAAAGTATTTTTCATCCACACAAGTTGTGCACAACATGCACTCGCAGCTATATATTCAGCTTCAGTTGTAAATAGTGCAACCGAGTTTTATTTCTTGAAAAAATAAGAAATAAGTATATGACCTAAGAATTGACATGTTCCAGATGTGCTTTTTCTATCTAATCTACATCTAGCAAAATCCACATCAGCATAAACAATTAATTCAAAGTTTTTAGATTTTGGATATCATAATCCTATATTAGTAGTTTCTTTAATAAATCTAAAAATTCTTTTTAACTGGTTTTAGATGAGATAGCTTAGGATTAGATTAAAACCTAGCATAAAGTGCTACACTAAACATGATGTTCGGTCTAGTTGTGGTAAGGTGTAGTAAACTACCTATCATACCCCTATAAGCTTTTTGATCAAAGCTTTCTCCACTTTCGTCAATGTCTAACTTAGTGGATGTACTCATATGTGTATTGATAGCCTTTGAACTATCCATTTTAAACTATTTTAGTAAGTCTAATATATATTTTATTTGACTAAGAAAAATATCATTACTAATTTGTTTAATTTGTAAGCCTAAAAGGAAAGTTAGTTCACCCATTAAACTAATTTCACACTCTTAGCTCATATACTTGGCAAACGATTCACATAGAGATTCATTTGTAGAACAAAAAATAATATCATCAATGTAAATTTGAACAACAAGAATTTTTTTTCAAAATTTTTAATAAACAATGTAGTATCGACCTTGCCTTTAGAGAAATTATTTTGGATAAGAAATAAGCTAAGTCTCTCATACTAAGCCCTTGGGGCTTGTTTCAATCCACAGAGAGCTTTAGTCAATTTAAACATATGATTAGAAAGATTATCATTCTCAAATTCAGAAGGTTGTTTAACATAAACTTCTTCAGAAATAAAGCCATTAAGAAAAGCACTTTTGACATTCATTTGGAATAACTTAAATTTATTACTACTAGCATGGGCAAGGAGCATCCTTGTGGTTTCTAATTGTGCCACAATAACTAAATGGTCATTTGGCCTTGGAACAAGCTTTCACGCCTCATTTCTCTCAAATTTATTTAACTCTTCTTGCATTATGATAACCCATGAATCATCTTTCAATGCCTCATCAATGCACTTAGGTTCAATTTAAAAAAGAAAAGCGGCATTGACATAAAAAATGTTTAAGAGAAGAACGAGTTTGAACCCCTTTTGATGTGTATCCTATGATTAGCTCCTTAGGATGAGCATCTACGTACTTCTATTCCTTGGGTAAGGATGTTTCGGAAGAAGATGCATCCAAGTTACTAGTTGGAGGAGAAGGTTCATTTAAATTCAAAACATCAAAATTAAGATCATCATCAAACTCATTTTTCTTAAATTCGAAAACTTCATTAAAGATAACATGAATAAAGGTGGCTATAACCAAAGTTCTTTTGTTAAAAATACAAAAGGCTTTAGAACTAGAAAAATAGCCAAGAAAAATCCCTCGATCAGATTTTGCATCAAACTGACAGTCTCTGTTTTACAGATTTCATAGTATTTTTTGAAATAACAGTTTCAATATGTAAATTAACTCTAAATTTTTCAATCTTAGAATCAAAAGAAAGAGATATGAGTCTATTTTCGGATGAATTTGGTTTCTCCTAAATCAAAGATCTGTGCAGAAAGTTATGGCTAGAACAATATAGAAAGGTCATATCTAAAAAAATTTCAGATTTATAGTTTTATTCCCGAACAACAGAAATAACAAGTATGAAGCCAAAATCTTCTAAAGTTTTCAGAATTAAGATTACATTAGAGATCAAGATTTCTGTAGGAAGGGGTTAAAATACTTTCTTTTAGAAAAATTTGATTCCTAAATGGGGGGAATTGATGCAAAACCTTAAGCAAAGCAAAGCTTCTTTTTTTTCTTCTACTTCAATTCCTCTTCCCTTCTCTTCTCAAACCAACGTTGGTTGCAGCTCTCAAGTTTTTCTCCTTTAATTTCTCCTCCAATGCATTAGATTTGGCTAATATAAGGATTGCAAGGTGGCAAGCATGTATGAAAGAGGCTTATGTGTCATCCATAGAACATACATAGGTGGCTCAAATCTTAGGATAGCTAGTGACACATGTCCACCATTTTTTTTAAAATCTAATATGAATCTTTCACAAATCATATCATATTTTTAATATTTATATTTAGGTCCCTACATCACAAATAAGCCCTTACAAAATTTTTAAAAATGAGGGATGTTATAGTACCATCGCTTGACATAGTCTTGGAGATTGTGCCACTGATGGTTCCATCTATTGGGTTACTATTTGGGCCTTTCACTTGGCCCAACATAGCCCAAACTTGAGCCCAATTGGCCCCTAATTTAGTTGGCTCAATTTCAACCTAATTATACCTAAAACTTACTTCGATCTGGACAAGTATTACAAAGCTTGAATCAAATGTTGTCCGGCATGTCATTGGTTCATCGATGCTTCATCCGATTCTTCAACGCATCGTCCTCTCTTGCGGCCTATTACCCAATCGGTTATTTGACCTTCACAACTCTGATTTCCTTGGCATAATTTTCACTATTCTTGGCTCGATGCCCGAACCCATTGATAAAAGCCTAGAGGAATTCTATGTAGATTGATCTTTGAAGGGGATCAACCCTTGGAATGCAATAGGGGTTCCTCCCTCCTAGAAGTTGGCCAAATGGCTGCAATTATAGAAAGATCTTATTCCTAAAGAGATGGAGGCTACATGGTTATATAGGGCTTCAAACCCTAGCCCTAGGGGCTGCTTCCTAAGTGAGTTACCTCTCTTGCCCTCAACCCTGTCTAACCAGCCCAATAAAAGGGGGCAACGGCTAGGAAGCCCAAAGGCCCAAATATAAACCCTAGCCACTCTTTTTTATAGGATAGAGGTGGCTAGGTGGGGTTTATTATAATTTCACAAGGTTTTATTAGCTATTTCTTGGTTGAGTGGGACCCAACCCTACTAGGGTCCTATCAAGCCCACCCTCTCCAAACCAGCCTTGTCCTCAAGGCTAAGGTTCTATGAACTCAGGGAACTGGGTCTTCAGCTCCTCGTATGATTCTCATGTGGCATCTTCAAGTGGTAAATTATTCCAATGCACTAGTACTTCAGTAGAGGGACATCGGTGACGCATCACGATCCTGCGGTCAAGGATGGCTTGTGGTTGGGCTTGAATATCTCCATCTTCAATGGTGTTGGGCAGTTGGATCTAGGGTGACTCATGTTCTCGCAACTTAGGCTTCAGGCATGACACATAAAAGACAAGGTGAATTTTGGCATCCTCAAGTAATTTAAGTCTGTACGCCATAGATATAATATGCTTTGTGATTTGATAGGGCCCATAAAAATGTGGGGATAGCTTCATAGAGGCTCATGTGTTGATGTAGAGTCTCTTGTATGGTTGTAGGTGAAGATAAATCTAATCTTCTATGGAAAATTTTCTTTCCCTTCGTCGTGTATCAGCTTGCTACTTCATTTTTGGAATCACAAGGGCCGACCGACAATATAGTGTCGAATCTCGGATTTTGATGATGAAGTCAATTGTCATTTGTTATCTAATCTATATGTTGAGATAAGTGTGCAGGATTAACTACGATGAAAATAAAATATGTAGCAGGAGTTGCGTCGGAGTCAAGACAATAAACACGTTGGGAGTTCGAGAGTTCAACGGAAGTTCGGATAGTCATCGGAGGTTTTGCGGGAACAAATCCAAGAAGTCCATGAGCTTGCCAAAGAAGCTCGTCGGAACTCGCCAAGTGGATCGTCGCAAGTCCAAGAGTTTGCCGGAAGTCTGTAGGAGCATCACCGAGGGTTCATCGGATGATCGACGGAAGTTCGATGGAAGCTCGCCGGAAGAAGCGATTGACGCACCGGAGCAAGTTGCAGTAAATGTCTTAGGAAATATCGTAGTTAGCATAATGATTAAGTTGGAAATGGGAGGTGATCCCATTAACTTAATCTTGGGGCAATTGGGCCCCTGAAAAACCCAAATTTGGCCGAATGGAACAACCCATTCGGACCCTGATTTCTGCCAGGCGGTTGACCCGCCCAAGCCAAGCGGTGGCACCGCTTGGGCTCAGTCTCCGAGCTCTGGCTGAGCGGTGCAACCGCCTCAGTCAGGCGGTGGCACCGCCTGAGCTCGGTCTTCGAGCTCTGGTAGGAGGTGCAACCGCCCCTGACAGGAGGTGGCACCGCCTAGAGGCTCAGTCTTCGAGCTCTACCAGGTGGTGCAACAGCCTCAGTCAGGTGGTGCAACCACTAGATCCCGAAATTCTGGGAATTGATAGTTTTGAGCTCCAAATTCAAATTGGGTTGGGGCCTATAAATACCCCACGCTTTCAGCACTGAAAGGGCACCCAAAAACCACCAAAATTCTGATTTTACTTTATGATTTTTATAGCTCAAAAGTGTTGTATGAGTTGAAAGTTTTTCTTCCTCTTTTCTACCAAGTCCTAATCTGTTAAGAGAGGAAAGGAAATTCTGTAAGGGTTGTCTCCTAAGCCCGTCAAAAGGAGTGAAACTGTAAAAGGGTGGTTGGCCTTCACCTATTGAAGGAAGGCCTCTAGTTGACGTCGGTGACCTCGTCGGTGGAGGAAGCCAAAAGTGGAGTAGGTCATGATTGACCGAACCACTCTAAATCTCGGTTTGCATTTACTTTAAGCATCTTATCTTTACTGCAAACCTCCTCAAAAGCTTACTGCTTTATGCGCATATACGATTGGGTTTCAAGCTTTGTACTTTCCGAATCGGCGTTTAGACGTAAATCAGTTTTATCATACGATCATCATATTTCAGTTTGCGTTTACATTTTGATTTCTATCATAACTGCAAACTACCTTTATATCCTTGCTTTAACTGCATCTCGCTTAATCAAGTGATTTACGAATCAGCATTTAGACGTAAATCAGTTTTTTCGTACGAATATCATATTTCAGTTTGCGCCTACTATCTGATTTGAACCATTACTGCAAACTGCATTTATACCTTTGCTGCATCTCGCTTAATCAAAAGTTAAAGTGATTTACGAATTGGATTTCTTACTGAAATCACTTTTATCGAACGAACATAGTTTATTTTATTCATAGAAGGTTTTCCGCTGCACTAATTCACCCCCCCCTCTTAGTGCTCTTGATCCCAACAATATCAGAGCAGGGTTAACTCTCAAACGGATTAAAACCCAAGAGAGATGGCATACGCTAGAAACCAAGAGGGCCATTCTATTACACGTCCACCCATGTTCAATGGGACAGACTACACCTATGGATTTTGAACTTTGGAATCTTGTCGAAAATGGATTTTCGAAGTCTTCTCTTCCAATGATCGATTGGAATGAATTGGAGAAGAAGGCTTTCGCTCTTAATACAAAGGCTATGAATGCCTTATTTTGTGCACTTGATAAAAATGAGTTCAACCGTGTTTCGGTTTGTGAAACCGCATTTGATATTTGGCACACACTCGAAGTGACTCACGAAGGCATAAGTAGAGTGAAAGAGTCAAAAATCAATCTTTTGATACATTCTTTCAAACTTTTTCGGATGAAACCGAGTGAGACTATTGGCGACATGTTTACCCAGCACGGATGTCATCAATGGTCTAAAAGGACTCGGAAAAAGTTTTTTGAATTTTGAGCTCGTAAATAAGATTCTAAGATCCCTTCCTAAGAGTTGGGATCCTAAAGTCACTGCTATTCAAGAGGCGAAAGATCTAAACAACTTTCCTCTTGAAGAACTAATCGGGTCATTAATGACCTATGAGATGAATTGCAAAGCTCATGAAGAGCAAGAAGACATCCTTCCAAAGAATAGGAAGGATATGACACTTAGAACTTCAGAAGACCATTTGAGAGAAAACTCAAGTGATGAGGACTGTGATGATGACTTGGCACTTCTAACAATAAAATTCAAAAAATTCATTAAAAGAAACAAGTTTAAGAATGACAAAAAAAATAAACTGGAAGCCAAGAAGGACCAAGTTATTTGCTACGAGTGCAAAAAGCCGGGACACTACAAAAGTGATTGTCCCCCAAGTCAAAAAGAGAACATCAAAGAAGAAGGCGCTCAAAGCAACATGGGATGACTCGAGCGCGTCCGAAGAAGAGGAGTCCAACACCGAGCAAGTTGCTCATTACGCCTTAATGGCCATCGGAGAGGAGGTAACGAATTTAATAGATGCAGATTTATCATTTGATGAATTATTAAATGTCTTCCATGACTTATTTGATGAATGCAAGATTATTAGTAGAAAATACAAATTGCTAAAAAAGGAGCATGATAGTCTTACTTGTAATTTCGATAAGTTAAAAACTGAATATCATGATAGTTTAGGTTCATGCATAAAATGTCGTGATCTAGAAACTCTCCAAAAGGAAAACTTGCTACTTAAAGACACCTTGAAGAAATTCGAGGTTGGTAGCAAGTCTTTGAACATGATCCTTGCAAACATGGGTCACGTTCCCAAAAGAAGTGAAATCGGATTTGTGTGAAGTCCTCACCAAAATCCAACCACCTTCATAAAAGGCCCCATCTTACATGTTCGACACCAAAGCAAATGCAACTTTTGTTGCAAACTTGGACACAAAACACATTATTGTCCATTCAAGAAAATTAGTCCGAACAAATTAATATGGGTTCCTAAATGAACCATAATGATAAATTCTATGCAACATGATAAACAATGTAGATCTATTTTTGAGGCACCCAAAAGTAAATGGGTACCTAAAGATCATCCTTTCTTGTAGAAACCTATACCATCGTAAGCTAGGAGCAAGAGATGGTACCTTGATAGTGGATGCTCAAGGCATATGACCGGAGATCCATCTCAATTCTCTAAGCTCACTAGCATAGACGAAGGCTATGTCACCTTCGGAGACAACAACAAGGGTAAAATTATTGGCAAAGGAACCATAGGTAACAAATCCAACTTCTTTATTGAAGATGTTTTGTTAGTTGATGGTTTAAAACATAACCTCTTGAGCATTAGTCAATTATTTGATAAAGGATATATTGTCAAATTCGAATCTAATGCTTGCATCATTGAAAAACCACACAAAAAAACGTCTATGATTGCATTAAAACAAAATAACGTATACACTATTGACATCAATGATTTGTGTAATGAAATGTGTTTTTCGGTTTTGAATGAGGATGCTTGGCTATGGCATAGAAGATTAGGTCATGCTAGCATGAAACTAATCACTCAAATATCATCTAAAGAACTTGTAAGAGGAATTCCTCATATCAAGTTCATCAAAGATAATGTATGTGATGCTTGCTAATTAGGTAAATAAATTAAGGGTAGTTTCAAATCTAAGAATCAAATAAGCACCTCTAGGCTCTTACAATTGATCCATATGGACTTGTACGGACCAATCTCTACATCAAGCCTAGGAGGTAGCAAATACGCCTTCATCATTATGGATGACTATAGCAGATACACATGGACTTACTTCTTAAAACAGAAAAATGAATGCTTTAGATATTTTACCAAGTTTTGTAAACTTGTTCAAAATGAGAAGGGTTCTATGATTTCGTCAATTAGAAGTGATCACGGTGGTGAATTTCAAAACCATGATTTCCAAGAATTTTGTGAACTCAATGGATACAACCATAATTTCTCTACTCCTAGAAATCCTCAACAAAATGTAGTAGTAGAAAGAAAAAATCAAAATTTACAAGAAATGGCAAGAACCATGTTGAATAAACATAGCCTACCCAAATATTTTTAGGCCGAAGCCGTAAACACTGCATGCTATATTTTGAATAGAGTTCTAGTAAGACCCTTACTCACCAAAACTCCCTATGAGTTATGGAAAAACAAAAAACCCAATGTTTCATATTTTAAAGTCTTTGGGTGTAAGTATTTTATCTTGAATGAAAAAGATAACTTAGGAAAATTTGATGCTAAATCTGATGAAGGAATCTTTCTTGGTTATTCTTCGGCTTCTAAAGCTTTTCGTATCTTCAATAAAAGAACTTTAATTATTGAAGAATCCATTCATGTTATTTTCAATGAGATTTTCGAAATCAGGAAAAACGATTTTGATGATGATGTTAATTTTGATTCCTTGAATTTAAATGAAACCCCGTCTCCAGCTAGCAACTTGGATGCATCCACTTCTGAAACATCCTTACCCAAGGATTGGAAGTATGTAGATGCTCATCCTAAGGAGCTAATCTTAGGAGACACATCAAAGGGGGTTCAAACACGTTCTTCTCTTAAAAATTTTGTTTCCAACGTCGCTTTTATCTCCCAAAATGAACCCAAATGTGTTGACAAAGCCATGAAAGATGATTCATGGATTATCACAATGCAAGATGAATCAAATCAATTTGAGAGAAATGAGGTGTGGAAGCTTGTTTTTAGAAACAAGCAAGATAAATATGGTATCGTGGTTAGAAACAAGGCTAGATTAGTGGCCAAAGGTTTCAACCAAGAAGAAGGTATCGATTACGAAGAAACCTTCGCTCCTGTGGCTCGATTAGAAGCCATAAGAATGCTCCTTGCCTATGCTAGTAGTAATAATTTTAAATTATTTTAAATGGATGTTAAAAGCGCTTTTCTTAATGGCTTTATTTCCGAAGAAGTCTATGTTGAACAACCTCCTGAATTTGAAAATAATAGCCTCCCTAATCATGTGTTTAGATTAACTAAAGCTCTTTATGGTTTAAAACAAGCTCCGAGAGCTTGGTATGAGAGACTTAGTTATTTTCTTATTGAAAATAATTTCACAAAAGGTAAGGTTGATACTATATTGTTCATCAAGAATTTTGAAAATAATTTTCTCATTGTTCAGATTTATGTTGATGATATTATCTTTGGTTCTACGAATGAATCTCTTTGTGAATCTTTTGCTAAAACTATGAGTCTTGAATTTGAAATGAGTTTAATGTGAGAATTAACATTCTTCTTAGGCTTACAAATCAAACAACTAAGCAATTACATCTTTATTAGTCAAACTAAATGTGCTATGAATTTGCCAAAAAAAGTTTAATATGAATAGCTCAAAAGCTATTAACACTCCTATGAGCACCTCCACTAAGTTAGAAATTGATGAAAGTGGAGAAAGCTTCGATCAAAAAACTTATAGGGGCATGATAGGAAGTTTACTTTACCTCACTGCAACTAGACCAGATATCATGTTTAGTGTAGGACTTTGTGCTAGATTTCAATCAAACCCTAAGATATCTCATCTCAAAGCAGTTAAAAGAATACTTAGATATCTTAATGGTACCATAAATCTAGGATTATGGTACCCAAATTCAGAGAATCTTGAGTAAATTGCTTATGCTGATGCGAACTTTACTGGCTGTAGAGTAGATAGAAAAAGCATATCAGGTACATGTCAATTTTTAGGACATGCCCTTGTTTCCTGGTCATCTAAGGAACAAAACTCGGTTGCACTATCAACAACTGAAGCTGAATATATTGTAGCAAGTGCATGCTGTGCACAAGTTCATCTTAAAAATATTCTCATTAAATGTGATAACACAAGTGCAATATGTTTAACAAAGAATCCTATACAACACTCAAGAACAAAACATATTGATATTAGACATCACTTTATACGAGATCGTGTTAGTAATCATGATGTAATCATAGAGTTCATTGACACTAAACATCAACTAGCTGATATTTTTATAAAACCTCTAAGTGAAGAACAATTTGATTTCATAAGAAGAGAATTAGGAATGTTGATGTGTCCGAATACATAAACTTGTTGAAATTATTTTTCGAACTTTATTGAATGATTGATCAATTTCACTTAATTTCTATGATGATTTTACACAATTACATGTTATAAATTATGTGTATGAATATAAAAATTTCCATGATGATAAGCATATTTTATCTTTATGATCATATTTGAAAATCAATAGCACAGTCTCATCCGAATGCATGAAAGTCTTAATTTCGTTTTCGGATTCTCTTAAAAGTCGGAGTTTCTCAATACATTATCCTCTTCCGGACTTAATAAAGCATATGTCATAACGAGTTTAATTCTCATCATTGTTGACATATGAAATACATCTCTCATACACCTATGTGAAGAATATTCTTTAAAGAAATGAATTTAATAAAATGATTCCTGATTATATGAATGATAGTGTTTTTACTAACAAGGATTCATTTCTAATACATATCTTGATTCTTGTGAAAATGAAGCAAGATTTAATCTCTCATCGATTTTAACTTCATTTAAAGTAAACTCACAAATAGATGGTGGAGATGCGGGGTAAAAACAGAATTGATGTCTCGATGTCATGGTTGCGTAATTGACTCACTATTGAAAATGACATGAACCTAGTAAAGGCATCACACTTATGCTCAAAATTCGCTTATATTGTTCTCCTGGTATCACAATTACCATGCTTTTTGTTGATGACAAAGGGGGAGAAATATATGAGTATTAATGCCATGCTTGCATCACCAAGAGATATATGAATTGATGCTATGATTGCTATAATTTGCATTATGCCTTGTTTGTATCATGTAATGATATCAAAATCTTACTTCGCAGTTTTACATGTTGATATCTTACAATATAATGAATTGCTACTATTACCATCATTCAAACTTGTTATGTAAAATTTGAAAATGAATGTCAAGCCTTGACATCATCTTCAGAGAGAAACATCATGATGGGAATCATGATGGGAGTATTGATAAGTTTAAATGATTTTAACTTATCAATATGTCTCTTGAATTCAAAGGTTTTGAATTCAAGAATGACTTATCTCAAGTATGGCATATAGATAGGGGGAGTTAAGGTTAACTCCATTATCAATTGATTGTCATCATCAAAAAGGGGGAGATTGTTGAATCTCGGATTTTGATGATGAAGTCAATTATCATTTGTTATCTAATCTATATGTTGAGATAAGTGTGCAGGATTAACTACGATGAAAATAAGATATACAGCAGGAGTTGCGCCGGAGTCAAGACAATGATCACGTTGGGAGTTCGAGAGTTCGACGGAAGTTCGGACAATCGTTGGAGGTTCTACGGGAACAAATCCGAGAAGTCCACGAGCTTGCCAAAGAAGCTCGTCGGAACTCGCCAAGTAGATCGTCGCAAGTCCAGGAGTTTGCCGGAAGTCCGTAGGAGCATCACCGAGGGTTCATCGGATGATCGATGGAAGTTCGCCGAAAGAAGCGATTGACGCACCGGAGCAAGTTGCAATAAATGTCTCAGGAAATATCGTAGTTAGCACAATGATTAAGTTGGAAATGGGAGGTGATCCCATTAACTTAATCTTGGGGCAATTGGGCCCCTGAGAAACCCAAATTGGGCCGAATGGATCAACCCATTCGGACCCTGATTTCTACCAAGCGGTTGAACCGCCCAAGCCAGGCGGTGGCACCGCCTGGGCTCAATCTTCGAGCGAGACTGGGCGGTATAACCACCCCTGACAGGAGGTGGCACCGCTTGGGCTCGGTCTCCGAGCTCTGGCCGACCGGTGCAACCGCCTCAGTCAGGCGGTGGCACCGCCTGAGATCGGTCTTCGAGCTCTGGTAGGAGGTGCAACCGCCCCTAACAGGAGGTGGCGCTGCCCAAAGGCTCAGTCTTCGAGCTCAGTCAGGCGGTGCAACCGCCAGATCCCGGAATTCCGGGAATTGACAGTTTTGAGCTCCAAATTCAAACTGGGTTGGGGCCTATAAATACCCTACCCTTTCAGCACTGAAAGGGCACCCAAAAACCACCGAAATTCTGATTTTACTTTGTGATTATTAGAGCTCAAAAGTGTTGTATGAGTTGAAAGTTCTTCTTCCTCTTTTCTTCCAAGTCCTAATCTATTAAGAGAGGAAATGAAATTCTGTAAGGGTTGTCTCCTAAGCCCGTCAAAAGGAGTGAAACTGTAAAAGGGTGGTTGGCCTTCGCCTATTGAAGGAAGGCCTCTAGTTGACGTCGGTGACCTCGTTGTTGGAGGAAGCCAAAAGTGGAGTAGGTCAAGATTGACCGAACCACTCTAAATCTCGGTTTGCATTTACTTTGAGCATCTTATCTTTACTGCAAACCTCCTCAAAAGCTTTCTGCTTTCTTCGCATATACGATTAGGTTTCAAGCTTTGCACATTCCGAATCGACGTTTAGACGTAAATCAGTTTTATCGTACGTTCATCATATTTCAGTTTGCGTTTACGTTTTGATTTCTATCATAACTGCAAACTACCTTTATATCCTTGCTTTAACTGCATCTCGCTTAATCAAGTAATTTACGAATCAGCATTTAGACATAAATCAGTTTTTCAATACGAATATCATATTTCAGTTTGCGCCTACTATCTGATTTGAACCATTACTACAAACTGCATTTATACCTTTGCTGCATCTCGCTTAATCAAAAGTTAAAGTGATTTACGAATTGGCTTTCTTACTGAAATCACTTTTATCGAACGAACGTAGTTTATTTTAATCGTAGAAGGTTTTCCGCTGCACTAAATCACCCCCCCCCTCTTAGTGCTCTTGATCCTAACATATAGTGCTTTATATGGGGCACATTTTATAGATAAATGATATGTAGTATTATACCACCATTCGGCCCAGGGGAGCCATTTCACCCACTCCGTTAGCCGGTCACTAGCGAAACACCGAAGGTACGTCTCTATGTTGAATCTCGGATTTTGATGATGAAACCAATTGATAGTGTTTATTATTTGATCTACATTTTGAGTGACGCAGGAAGCTTCGATTAGGGAAGTTATGTTGATGATCATGCATGGAATGATATATTCAAAATTTGATTATGCATGATTTTATGTTTCTTGGACTCATAATGATTTCTTGATTAAATTTGCTTTGACTTGAATTCAACTTGAATTCAAGGTTCTATCAATATGGCTTATTGATAGGGGGAGTTAAGGTGAACTTCGTCATCAATTGGTTGTCATCATCAAAAAGGGGGAGATTGTTGAATCTCATATTTTGATGATGAGACCAATTGATAGTGTTTATGATTTGATCTACATTTTGAGTGATACTGGAAGCTTTGATTAGAGAAAGACAATTAAAAGCACGAAGAATTATGTTGGGCCTGAGTGGAACAAGTCAAAAGATTAGACGTCGAGCTGGAGTATTGATCGACATATCATCAGAAAGTTTCAAGCCATGAGTTTGGACATCAGGCCAAGAAGAGCAAAAATTGTGCCATGGATATCAGAGTTATGGAGGTTAACTTGCCGATTGTGCAATGGGCCACAAGAGAGGACGATGCGCCAAAGATTCAGACGAAGTGCCGATGAACTAATTACATGCCGGACAACATTTGATTAGCATTATAATAATTATCTAGATAAAAGTAGATTTTAAGTGTGCAAGATCAATTATGATAGCGATCAAAGCATAACGCGAAATGAAGTCCTAGAGTCAAGAATGAGATTTCGTTAGAAGTTTCAGAGTTCGTCAAAAGTCTGGATGTTCGTCGGAAGTTTTGCCAGAATTGACCGAGAAGTCTAGAAACTTACCAAAGAAGCATGTCGAAACTCACCAAGAAGATCATCATGAAGTCCAGGAGCTTGCCAGGAGTCCGTTGGAATATTGTCGAGAGATCATCGGAAGTTTGCTAGAAGATAGCCGGAAGCTTGCCGGAAGAAACCTAGACTTACCGGACTTATTTAGCTTAGTGTATACGTTAAAATTCATAGTTAGCACATAATTGGATTGAAATTAGGCCAACTCAATTAGGGGCCAATTGGGCCCAAGTTTGGGATGTGTTGGGCGAAGTGAAAGGTCTAAACAATGACCTAATAAATGGCATCGTCAATGGCTCAATCTACGAGGCATAGTCTCCGAGACTGTATCAAGCGTTGGTATCGCTAGAGTGGGTGGTGGTATCACCCAGTGTCAAGCGGTGGTATTGCCAGTCTGGGCAGTGGTACTGCCCAAACACAAGCTTCTAGGTGATGGTACCGCTAGACTGGGCGATGGTACTGCCCAGCACAAACGGTGGTACCACAAGTACCCCGAAAATCGGGGATGAGACATTTTTAGAGTTCAAGTTTGAATCCACTTGAGGCCTATAAATATCCCTCTCATCCCTGGTTAACATACACAAGAATTGAGAGCAAAAGGAATCAAAAACGCTATTGTAATCTAATGAGAATTCCTCTCAAGCTATAAGTGTTAGTCTTGCTTAAGAGAGGAGTGAAGGAGGTTGTAAAGGTTCTCTCCTGAACCTGTCAAAAGGAGAATCGAGTTGTAAGGGTAGTTGATCTTCGCCCATTGAAGGAAAATCATTAGTGGATGCTAGTTGCCTCGACGGAAGAGGAATCGACATAGTGGATGTTGGTCATGATGACCGAACCACTATAAAACTCGGTGTGCATTTCTATTATTATCATTTACTTACTTTGCAATTGCTTCACTTCCTCCTTACTTTGCTTTCACTATGCTTGCCAACAAGCATTCAATTTCAAGTTATCTTCTGAGATCGATATTTATCATATGAAGAAATTTCAAATCGATGATTTTATCTACTGTACTAATTCACCCCTCCCCCCCCCCAAGTGCTACTCTTGATCCTAAGAGTTGGTATCAGAGCCACATTATTTCTCACTTGGTTTAACACCCAAGAGAAATGACTCTTTTTGGTTTTCAAGAAGACTTTTCTATTATTCGTCCTCTCATGTTCAATGGGACAGACTACATATATTTGAAAACTCGAATGTGAGTTTTTTTGCTTTCTATTGATTTAAATTTATCGAATATTATTGAAAGCGATTTTCAAATGTATTCTACTCCAATGAACGAATGGATTGATTTGGAGAAGAAAACTTTTTCTTTAAATGCTAGAGCTATGAATACTCTATTTTGTGTCTCAGACAAAAATATATTCAATTGGGTTTCTACTTGCGAAATGACTGTTGACATTTGACACACACTCGAAATCACACACGAAAGTACTAGTAGAGTTAAAGACTCTAAAATAAATATTTTGATGCATGATTTTGAATTATTTCATATGGAACCAAACGAGACTATTGGAGAAATGTACACTCGTTTTATGGATGTTGTCAATAGTCTAAAAGCTCTTGGTAAAAGTTTTTCGAATCTTGAACTTGTGAATAAAGTTTTACGATCACTTTCTAAAAATTAGGATTCGAAAGTAATGGCAATACAAGAATAAAAAAACTTGAATCATTTTTCGATTGAAGAACTTATTGGGTCTTTGATGACCTATGAAATGACGTGCAATGCTTATGAAGAACTCGAGAACAACCTTCTAAAGAACAGGAAGGATTCGGTACTTAGAACTCAAGATGACCACTCGAGCAAAAGCTTAAGTGATGATGGCTTTGAACTTCTCATAATAAAACTTAAAAAGTACTAAGAACAAAAATCAAAAAATAAAAATAAACTTAAAAAGAAGAGGTTGCCAAAGAAGAAAAAGATACTTAAGGCGACTATAGACAAAACGAGTTCATCCAAAGACGAGAAGCAAACCAACAAAGACAAGGTGGCGAACTACGCCTTAATGGCTTTCGATGATGAGTTAACCAAAACCCCCTTAGTTTACTTTGAAATTACTTGATGCATTTCATGAGTTATTTTTAAATTAGTTTAGAAAATTTATATATAAATTATCTATATATATATATATATATATATATATATATATATATATATATATATAATTGAGATAATGCTTATCTTTCTAGTGATTTTGAAAATGATCATAAAAATCACATGTTTTATAATAAAGGAACAAAATGTTAGATCTAATGCTTGTACATCTAATAAGATTAATCGTATGTATATTTTTAAGAAGCAATAACGTGTATCTTAATGATTTTCTTATTGATTTTTGATTTTGTTAAAAATGTTTTATGTTTAATGAAATCATACTTGATGATTTAATGATCTATAATGATTTAAAATCTTATGTTTAGGAATTATGTGTTACAATTTTGATCTTATATCTTTCATGACATGATTTCTTTATATTTATGATTTGTATATCTCATGATATGATTGAATCATTGATGCAAAGAAGGAAAATACATTACTACAACAAACAAAATGATTTTGATTAAAAATGCTTTATGAAATCATGTTTGATGAAATAATGTAATAATGATTTGAAATCATGCTTCATGAGTTTATATTTCAAAATTATCCATGATAATTTTTGTGATTTATGACTTATTGATCTTTGTCATAATTAAAGTTACTTTTTCAGTTTTAAAGCATGTTTTTATTTGGCATAAAAGACAAAAGCATGTTTGCATGAAATAAAAAGGGAGTATATTTTTTTTAAGAATTTCTCGATCCCTATCTTATCAAGTTTTCAAAAAGGAGATTGATGAATCTATTTGTATGAATCTCTTGGACTATGAAAAATATTTTGATGATTTGATGATTTGATGATTTGAATCTAAATGGGATTTTTCCAATCGAATCATGAACTTTCTCTTAAGATATCTTCTATTTTATGTGAATCAAGATCTCTTTTTTATTCTTCTATGCTTCGTACAATTTACTAAAGAGGAGATTTTCTATATGAATCATAAGATTTCTTATGCATGAATTGAAATCTTTTTCTCCTATGTTTCTTTTTGCGATTTACAAAAGAGAATATCTTTTTCGGAATTCATGACTTAAAATTTCTTTTGAAGATATTTTACTATTAGATCTCCTAAGATTTTCTTTTGATTATTTAAGATAAGATTTGTCAAAATGAATCATATCTTTTGGTATTCACATAATCTTATCTTTCATGATATGATTTTTATAATTCCTTGTATACATGAAGTATATATCATCACCAAATTTTTCTTGATATTCTTCATGTGATGATATGAAATTATGCATGAAGTACTCATGATATTATGTTGATGCATACAAATGAGAAGTTATGATCGTGCATGGTAGGATGTAATATAATTTGACATTTTGATATCATCATGATTTGAATTATTTATGATTTGGAATGATGCATATAATACTATGATTTGTTGCTAAAATGATGTATCATGAATGCTTGAGTATCATATATGATATGCCCATAGTGATGATTTATTATTGGTATCATGCATGAAGTAAGGATGAAATGTAAGGTTTTGAAATTGTGCATATTTTAATTTGAAACTATAATGATGCACAAACATATTGAATTAAGAATGATACTTAATTTTTGTCATGGTTTGAAAATTGATGCAAAGGGAAAAGAATTATAACGTTGTATTCTTCCCATTTTTTTTGACAATGACAAAGAGAGAGAAAAACTTGCTAGGAAGCAAAAGTACTATCTTGCACATCTCAAGATAGGCAATACTCATGATGCATGAACATCTCAAAAATTTGCTAGCTTGCATTAAGCAAAATTTTGCTAGCTTGCACTTTGCAAAGGAAGCAAAAAATTACACTTCTCAAAAGAGAAGAAAGAAAATTACTAGCTTACATGATGATAAAACTTGAGATTATGTTGTAATGATTTGAAATTATATCTCAAAAAATTGGCTAGATGCACTTTTTCTTTTTGTTGATGATAAAGGGGGAGAAGTTATGTTGATGATCATGCATGGAATGATATATAGAAAATTTGATTATGCATGATTTGATGTTGCTTGGACTCATAATGATTTCTTGATTAAATTTGTTTTGACTTAAATTTAACTTGAATTCAAGGTTCTATCAATATGGCATATTGATATGGAGAGTTAAGGTTAACTCCGTTATCAATTGGTTGTCATCATCAAAAAGGGAAAGATTGTTGAATCTCAAATTTTGATGATAAAAATAATTAATAGTGTTTATGATTTAATTTACATTTTGAGTGATACAAAAAGCTTCTGTTAGGATCAAGAGCACTAAGAGGGGGGGGTGAATTAGTGCAGCGGAAAACTTTCTGCGATTAAAACGAAACTGCATTCGAACGATAAAAACGATTTATGTGTGAAAGCTGATTCTAAGATTACTTTAACTTAAGATCAAGCAAGATGATGTTAAAGTGAATCTATGAAGGCAGTTTGAAGTTATGATAAAAACCAGAATATAAGCGCAAACTGAAATACAACGTTCGAACGAAGAAATTGATTTATGTCTAAATGCTAATTCGTAAATCACTTGATTAGGCGAGATGCAGTTTAAGCAAGGGTATAAAGGCAGTTTGCAGTTATGGTAGAAATCAAAACGTAAACGCAATTTGAAATATGATGATCGTACGAAAAAGTAGATTTACGTCTAAACACTGATTCAGAAAGTGCAAGCCTTGAAACCCGATCGTATATGCGCAGAAAGCAGTAAGCTTCAGAGGAGGTTTGCAGTAAAGATAATATGCTCAAAGTAAATGCAAACCGAGATTTAGAGTGGTTCGGTCAATCTTGACCTACTCCACTTTTGGCTTCCTCCACCGACGAGGTCACCGACATCAACTAGAGGCCTTCCTTCAATAGGCGAAGGCCAACCACCCTTTTACAGTTTCACTCCTTTTGACGGGCTTAGGAGACAACCCTTACAGAATTTTCTCTCCTCTCTTTACAACTCAGAACTTGGAAGAAAAGAGGGAGAAGAAATTTTGGCCTTTACAACAATTTTGAGCTCTAGGAATCACAAAAAAAGATCAAGATTTCGGTGTATGTCTGTGCTCTTTCAGTGCTGAATTGGTGGTGTATTTATAGGCCCCAACCCAGTTCAAATTTGGAGCTCAAAACTGTCAATTCTCGGAATTCCGGGATCAGGAGGTTGCACCGCTTGGTAGAGCTCGAAGACTGAGCCTCTGGGCGGTGCTACCTCCTGTCAAGGGCGGTTGCACCTCCTAACAGAGCTCGAAGACCGAGCTCAGGCGGTTGCACCTCCTAACTAAGGTGGTTGCACCGCTTGGCAGAGCTCGAAGACTGAGCTCAGGCGGTGCCACCTCCTGTCAGGGGAGGTTGCACCGTCCAGTCTCGCTCGAAGACTGAGCCCCAGGCGGTGCCACCGCTTGGCTGGGGTGGTTGCACCTCCCAGTCTCGCTCGGAGACTAAGCCCAGGCGAAGCAACCTCCTGCCTTGGGCGGTTCAATCGCTTGGCAGAAATCAGGGTCCGAATGGGTTGATCCATTCGGCCCGATTTGGGTTTTTTAGGGGCCTAATTGCCCCAAGATTAAGTTAATGGGATCACCTCCCATTTCCAACTTAATCAATGTGCTAACTACGATTTTTCCTAAGACATTTACTGTAACTTTCTCTGGTACGTCAATCGCTTCTTCCGGCGAGCTTCCAGCAAACATCCGTCGATCATTCGATGAACCCTCGGTGATGCTCCTGCGGACTTCCGGCAAACTCCTGGACTTGCGACGATCCACTTGGCGAGTTTCGATGAGCTTCTTTGGCAAGCTTATAGACTTCTCGGATTTGTTCCCGTAGAACCTCCGACGACTGTCCGAACTTCCGTCGAACTCTCGAACTCCCAACGTGATCATTGTCTTGACTCCGGTGCAACTCCTGTTGCATGTCTCTCTTCCATCGTAGTTAATCCTGCACACTTAAAACAAAACTTTGATCGAGACAATTAATCCTAAGAAATTAACCAAGTTGTCCGGCATGTCATTGGTCCCACGACTCTTCGTCTGATTCTTCGGCGCATCGTCCTCTCCTGTAGCCTATTGCCCAATCGGTCAGTTGACTCCGCAACTCCGATATCCTTGGCACAATACCTGCTCTTATTGGCCCGATGCCCGAGTCCACGGCCCGAAGCCTTCTGTCGATACGTCGACCGATCCACCAGCCCGACGTCCAATCTTCTGACATGTTTCTCCGGCACAACATGATTTTCCTGCTTTAATTGTCTTATCCTGATCGAATCATCCTGCGTCACTCAAAACGCATATTAAATCATAAACAT
Source organism: Musa acuminata AAA Group (assembly GCF_036884655.1). Taxonomy (NCBI): domain Eukaryota; kingdom Viridiplantae; phylum Streptophyta; class Magnoliopsida; order Zingiberales; family Musaceae; genus Musa; species Musa acuminata. The sequence goes on from NC_088354.1 coordinate 21,294,253, forward strand.
ATATCAAGTAGTTTCATCATTAAAATACGAGATTCAACAATCTGCCCCTTTTTTATGATGACAACTACTTGATGACAGAGTTAACCTTAACTCCCGGAGTTTAAACAAACTCCCCCTATCAATATGCCATATTGATAGAATCTTGAATTCAAACTGAATTCAAGTCATTGCAATATTCATCATGAATACTTGCAACACGTCATCATGAACTTATGCATAACATGTCATGTCATCAACATACTTCTCCCCCTTTGTCATCAACAAAAAGGAGAAGTACCACAATCAAGTGTTTGTGATATTGGTTCAACTCATTGCATGAAAAACATAATATCAAGTTTTATCATCATGCAGTTTTGAAGCCAGAAAATTTAGCAAATGTTACATCATGCTTAGAACATTCAAGCTAGCAAGTTTTAGATATGCAAGTTTTACAGCATACAAGATAGCACTTTTAGAACATGCAAGCTAGCAATGTTACAATATTTTAGAACTTGCAAGCTAGCAAATTAGAGATGTTCAAGAATGGAACTCTTGCTTCTTGAAATATGCAAGTTGCAAGCTAGCAAATTTTTACAATATGCAAGTTTTGCTTCTTGAGGTAGGCAAGATAGCACTTTTGTAATTTTTGTTTGGCAAGCTTGTGATGTTCAAGATAACAAGCTCTTTCTTCTCTTTTGAGAAGTGTCATTTTTGCTTTCTTTGCAAAGTCCAAGCTAGCAAATGCCAAACTAGCAAGAGATAATGTTTTACATGAGGTAAGCAAACAATTTGGCAAGTGTTACATTTGCATCTTCTCTTTAGAGGAGTGTAATTTTTGCTTTCATCTTGAATTGCGTAAGCTAGCTAGTTTGCCTCTTTTCATGATGTCCACACTAGAAATTCTTGCTCCCCCTTTGTCATTGTCAAAAAGAAGGGAAGACCCTTTTTTCAATTTTCAGATTATGACAAAGGTAAGTATCAATTTTATTTGTGCATCATTATATATTCAAATTAAAACATATACAATTTCAAAAGCCTTATCTTTCATGCACGATACCGAAAAATAAATCAATCATCATTAATGGGTATATCATATATGATACTCAAACATTAAAATTTTTAAGCATTTATCAACATGTTCATCATGATACCCAACACTCATCATTTAAAGCATTCATATACATATCAAATCCAATACATCATGTACATCATTGTCATAAGTATTGCATACATCATTTCAAATTCATGAATATTTCATCATTGCATGCATCTTGCAAAATCATAAAATATACAATCATCATTAATGCATGATTCCTAATCATCATTTAATTTGCAACATGATGGTACCAAATTTGTCAAATTACATCCTACCATACATGATCGAAACTTCTTATTTGTATACATCAAAACAAATTAATGAATATTTCATGTATTCTTCTCATCACATAAGGAATATCAAGAAAAATTATTAGGTGATGAGATAAACATTTCATGAATACAAGGAATTGCATAAAAATCATATCATAAGTGTTTGATGTATTTAAATTATCACATGAAGCATACAAGACAATAATGCAAAGAAATCATGTCAAGAATATCAATGTTAAAATTAAGCAAAGATCACATGATACAATCGCAAAGCATGATATAATTATGCGATATATCATAAGATGATAATTTATCATAACAATGAAAGATATCAATGAGGATCAATTCGTGAATACCAAAGATATGATTCATGGTTCATTAAAATTCTTCTTAACAAGTTCACGATCAAGATTCATATAATTCTTAATAAAGCAAATTGATGTACAATCATCACAGAAGACATACAAGGTAAAGAAATCTTGTTATTTCTATATTATGAAATATATGATATCAAGGCTCATGATTCATTTGAAAAGATATAGTACAAAGAGCAACTTGAAACATTCTTATCAAGATCACATTTTAAAATATTCCAAGTATCAAGATATCAATATGACACTTCATTGAATTCTGAGAAATCAAAAGACAAGTTACATTTCATTTGAAGAATTCCTTTTTGATAAATGTAGGGAGCATAATGAACGATCTTGATTTATAAAGAACTTCATGTTATAATTATCAAGATCATGATTTTAATAATCATTTTCTTTAGCAAAGAATCACAAAAGCACTTTATATTTGCATAAGAAATCTCATTGTATTATGATTTATAAATTTTTTTTTCTGCACATGAATCATAGGAGATATGTATGTGAAACAAATCTTTGCAAGCAAAAACATTATCATTCATATTTCAAGATGGAATTTATAAGCAGGAATCATTTCATCAAATCCATTTCAAAAAAATATTTTTCATATAATAAGTGTATGAGAAAATCTGATTGTTAGGATACCAATTGTTAAGTGAATCCGAAAATGAAATTAACACTTTCATGCATTCGGACAAGATTTTGCTATAGATTTTCAAGTTCAATCATGAAGATAAAACATGCTCATGATCATAAAAATTTATGTATCCAAAACATATAATTTCCAACATGTTATTAAGGCATGTAATAGTATAAAATTATCATGGCAATTAAGTGATTTGAACATTGAATCAAGAAAGTCCGAAAAATAATATTAACAAGTTCATGCATTCGAGCACATTTTTACAATTGTTTTTCAAATACACTCATGAAAATAACACATGCTTATCATCAGCTTAAAATCTCATGCATAAAATTGTTAATGAAAATACTTAATTTTATCATTATGCATTTCTTCAAATCAAACATGATTTTTAATCAAAATCGAGAAATAACAATGGAAATCAACGTAATACACATTATTACTTCTTAACCATGATTTCATATTTTCAATCAAGATCATTTTATTTGTTTATCATAAAATATGCAATATTATCATTTTCGAAATTACTTAGCATGATCATAATTTTTTTTGTTTTTAAACATGTAGTTTTTTTAGGAAAATTAATTCTAAACTAAAAGAGAAAATACATCATGAAAGCATCAAGTAATTTTAAAATAAATTAGGGGGATTTCGATTACCTCATCATTGAAAGCGATTATGGCGTAGTTTGCCAGCTTGCCTTTCTTGATTTTCTCTTCGTCTTCGGAGGAGCTCGATTCATCCCACTTTGTTTTCTTCTTCTTTGGCCTCTTCCTTCGTTCAAGTTTATTGTTTATTTTAGATTTTTGTTTAATAAATTTATTATGATTTAGTGTTCGAAGTTCAAGTTCATCATTGTCCTGATCACTTGAGTCATCGCTCAAGTGGTATTCATTTGTCCGAAGTTCCAAACCTTCCTGTTCGTTGGAAGGTGATTTGTCCATCATGTTCATTATGTGCATTGTGCACCATTTCATATGTTATCAACGAACCAATTAGTTCTTCAAGTGGTAAGTTGTTTAGGTTTTTAGCTTCTTCTATTGCAGTTACTTTTGAATCCCACTTCTTAGAAAGAGAACGCAAAATCTTGTTTACGAGTTCAAAATCCGAAAAACATTTTCCAAGAGCTCTTAAACTATTGACGACATCCGTGAAACGGGTGTATATGTCGCCTATAGTCTCGCTTGGTTGCATTCGAAAAAGCTCAAAATCATGCAATAAAATGTTAACTTTCGAGTCTTTGACTCTACTAGTTCCCTCGTGCGTGATATCAAGTGTTCGCCAAATGTCAAAAGCCGTTTTGCTTGTAGAAATCCGATTGAACTCATTTTTGTCTAAAGCGCAAAATAAGGCATTAATAGCCTTTGCGTTTAAAGAAACATACTTCTTCTCCAAATCCGACCATTCGTTTATCGGTTTAGAGGGAAGTTAAAAATCGTTTTCAATGATATTCCATAAATCCAAATTCATAGAAATCAAGAAAACTCTCATTCGAGTTTTTCAATAAGTGTAGTCCAATCCGTTAAACAACGGTGAACGAAAAATCGATAAGCCCTCTTGAAAGCCATGAAGAGCCATTTCTCTCAGGTGTAAATCCAAATGAGAAATACCGGGCTCTGATACCTATTGTTAGGATCAAGAGCACTAAGAGGGGGGGTGAATTAGTGCAGCGGAAAACTTTCTGCGATTAAAACGAAACTGCTTTCGAACGATAAAAATAATTTCTGTGTGAAAGCCGATTCTAAGATTACTTTAACTTAAGATCAAGCAAGATGATGTTAAAGTCAATCTATGAAGGCAGTTTGCAGTTATGATGAAAACCAGAATATAAGTGCAAACTAAAATACGATGTTCGTACGAAGAAACTAATTTACGTCTAAATGCTGATTCGTAAATCACTTGATTACGCGAGATGCAGTTTAAGCAAGGGTATAAAGGCAGTTTGTAGTTATGATAGAAATCAAAACGTAAACGCAATCTGAAATATGATGATCGTACGAAAAAGCAGATTTATGTCTAAACGTTGATTCGGAAAGTGCAAGGCTTGAAACCCGATCGTATATGCGCAGAAAACAGTAAGCTTCAGAGGATGTTTGCAATAAAGATAATATGCTCAAAGTAAATGCAAACCGAGATTTAGAGTGGTTCGGTCAATCTTGACCTACTCCACTTTTGGCTTCCTCCACCGACGAGGTCACCGACGTCAACTAGAGGCATTCCTTCAATAGGCGAAGGCCAACCACCCTTTTACAGTTTCACTCCTTTTGACGGGCTTAGGAGACAACCCTTACAGAATTTTCTCTCCTCTCTTTACAACTCAGAACTTGGAAGAAAAGAGGGAGAAGAACTTTTGGCCTTTACAACAATTTTGAGCTCTAAGAATTACAGAAAAAGATCAAGATTTCGGTGTATGTCTGTGCTCTTTCAGTGTTGAATGGGTGGGGTATTTATTGGCCTCAACCTAGTTCAAATTTGGAGCTCAAAACTATCAATTCCCGGAATTCTGGGATCAGGCAGTTGCACCTCCTGATTGGAGCGGTTGCACCGCCTGTCAGAGCTCGAAGATTGAGCCTCTGGGCGTTGCTACCTCCTGTCAAGGGCAATTGCACCTCCTGATAGAGCTCGAAGACCGAGCTCAGGCGGTTGCACCTCCTGACTGAGGCGGTTTGTTAGAACCCTTGCAGAATTCTAAACTTGGGGTTGATCTCTTTAGGGGATCGGCCTCCTTGGAACTCTATAGGGGTTCCTCCATCGAAGTTGCTGCTCAAAGGCTGCAGAAAAGATTCATCTATTGTTTATGAAAAGAGAAGGAATACATGGCTATTTATAGGGCTTCTAAACCCTAACTCCTAATAGGACTCCTACTTAAGACTCTTACTTCTAACCAACTCCTAGTAGGACTCATAGTCAAGACTTCTATTCCCTTACAACTCCTAATTCTTCTCTAAGAAAATACCTCCTACTTGAATGCCCCTCTCAATTAGGACTCTCCTAGCTAGAGTCCTAATAGTTTTACATGAATGTCCCTCTCAATTAGGACTCTCCAAGCTAGAGTCCCAACACGGTTGCACTGCCTGGCAGAGCTCGAAGACTGCGCTCAGGCGGTGCCACCTCCTGTCAGGGGAGGTTGCACCGCCCAGTCTCGCTCGGACACTAAGCCCCAGGCGGTGCCACCGCTTGGCAGGGGCGGTTGCACCTCCCACTATCGCTCGGAGACTGAGCCCAGGCGGTGCAACCTCCTGCCTTGGGCGGTTCAACCGCTTGGCAGAAATCAGGGTCTGAATGGGTTTATCCATTCGGCCCGATTTGGGTTTTTCAGGGGCCCAATTGCCCCAAGATTAAGTTAATGGGATCACCTCCCATTTCCAACTTAATCAATGTGCTAACTACGATTTTTCCTAAGACATTTACTGCAACTTGCTCCGGTGCATCAATCGCTTCTTCCGGCGAGCTTCCAACGAACTTCCGTCGATCATCTGATGAACCCTCGGTGATTCTCCTGCGGACTTCCGGCAAACTCCTGGACTTGCGACGATCCACTTGGCGAGTTCCGACGAGCTTCTTTGGCAAGCTTATGGACTTCTCGGATTTGTTCCCGTAGAACCTCTGACGACTATCCGAACTTCCGTCGAACTCTCGAACTCCCAACGTGATCATTGTCTTGACTCCGGTGCAACTCCTGTTGCATGTCTTTCTTCCAACATAGTTAATTCTGTACACTTAAAACAAAACTTCAATCGAGGCAATTAATCCTAAGCAATTAACCAAGTTGTCCGGCATGTCATTGGTCCCTCGACGCTTCGTCGGATTCTTCGGCGCATCGTCCTCTCCTGCAGCCTATTGCCCAATCGGTCAGTTGACTCCGCAACTCCGATATCCTTGGCACAATACCTGCTCTTCTTGGCCTGAAGCCTTCTGTCGATACGTCGACCGATCCACCGGTCCGACGTCCAATCTTTTGACATGTTCCTCCGGCACAACATGATTTTCCTGCTTTAATAGTCTCATCCTGATCGAAGCATCCTGCGTCACTCAAAACGCAGATTAAATCATAAACATATATCAAGTATTTTCATCTTCAAAATATGAGATTCAACAATCTTCCCCATTTTGATGATGACAACTACTTGATGACTGAGTTAACCTTAACTCCCAGAGTTTAAACAAACTCCCCCTATCAATATGCCATATTGATAGAATCTTGAATTCAAACTAAATTCAAGTCATTGCAATATTCATCATGAATACTTGCAACACGTCATCATGAACTTATGCATAAATTTATGCATAACATGTCATGTTATCAACATACTTCTCCCCCTTTGTCATCAACAAAAAGGAGAAGTACCACAATCAAGTGTTTGTGATATTGGTTTAACTCATTGCATGAAAAACATAATATCAAGTTTTATCATCATGCAGTTTTGAAGCCAGAAAATTTAGCAAATGTTACATCATGCTTAGAACATTCTAGCTATCAAGTTTTAGATATACAAGTTTTACAGCATACAAGATAGCACTTTTAGAATATGCAAGCTAGCAATGTTTCAACATTTTAGAACTTGCAAACTAGCAATTTAGAGATGTTCAAGAAAGCAACTCTTGCTTATTGAAATATGCAAGTTGCAAGCTAGCAAATTTTTACGATATGCAAGTTTTGCTTCTTGAGGTAGGCAAGATAGCACTTTTGCAATTTTTGTTTCGCAAGCTTGTGATGTTCAAGATAACAAGCTCTTTCTTCTCTTTTGAGAAGTGTCATTTTTGCTTTCTTTGCAAAGTGCAAGCTAGCAAAATGCCAAACTAGCAAGAGATAATGTTTTACATGAGGCAAGCAAACAATTTGGCAAGTGTTACATTTGCATCTTCTCTTTAGAGGAGTGTAATTTTTGCTTTCATCTTGAATTGCGTAAGCTAGCTAGTTTGCCTCTTTTCATGATGTCCACACTAGAAATTCTTGCTCCCCCTTTGTCATTGTCAAAAAGAAGGGAAGACCCTTTTTTCAATTTTCAGATTATGACAAAGGTAAGTATCAATTTTATTTGTGCATCATTATATATTCAAATTAAAACATACTCAATTTCAAAAGCCTTATCTTTCATGCACGATACCGAAAAATAAATCAATCATCATTAATGGGTATATCATATATGATACTCAAACATTAAAATTTTTAAGCATTTATCAACATGTTCATCATGATACCAAACATTCATCATTTAAAGCATTCATGATACATGTCATATGCAATACATCATGTACATCATTGTCATAAGTATTGCATGCATCATTTTAAATTCATAAATATTTCATCATTGCATGCATCTTGCCAAATCATAAAATATAAATCATCATTAATGCATGATTCCTAATCATCATTTAATTTGCAACATGATGGTACCAAATTTGTCAAATTAGATCCTACCATACATGATCGAAACTTCTTATTTGTTTACATCAAAATAAATTAATGAATATTTCATGTATTCTTCTCATCACATAAGGAATATCAACAAGAATTATTAGGTGATGAGATAAACATTTAATGAATACAAGGAATTGCATAAAAATCATATCATAAGTGTTTCATATATTCATATTATCACATGAAGCATACAAGACAACAATGCAAAGAAATCATGTAATGAAGAATATCAATGTGAAAATTCAGCAAAGATCACATGATACAATTGCAAAGCATGATATAATTATGTGATATATCATAAGATGATAATTTATCATATCAATGAAAGATATCAATGAGGATCAATTCGTGAATACCAAAGATATGATTCATGGTTCATTAAAATTCTTCTTAACAAGTTCACGATCAAGATTCATATAATTCTTAATAAAGCAAATTGATGTACAATCATCACAGAAGACATACAAGGCAAAGAAATCTTGTTATTTCTATATTATGAAATATATGATATCAAGGCTCATGATTCATTTGAAAAGATATAGTACAAAGAGCAACTTGAAACATTCTTATCAAGATCACATTTTAAAATATTCCAAGTATCAAGATATCAATATGACACTTCATTGAATTCTGAGAAATCAAAAGACAAGTTACATTTCATTTGAAGAATTCCATTTTGATAAATGTAGGGAGCATAATGAACGATCTTGATTTATAAAGAACTTCATGTTATAATTATCAAGATCATGATTTTAATAATCATTTTCTTTAGTAAAGAATCACAAAAGCACTTTATATTTGCATAAGAAATCTCATTGTATTATGATTTATAAATTTTTTTTCTACACATGAATAATAGGAGATATGTATGTGAAACAAATCTTTGCAAGCAAAAACGCTATCATTCATATTTCAAGATGGAATTTATAAGCAGGAATCATTTCATCAAATCCATTTCAAAAAAATATTTTTCATATAAAAAGTATATGAGAAAATCCGATTGTTAGGATACCAATTGTTAAGTGAATCCGAAAATGAAATTAACACTTTCATGCATTCGGACAAGATTTTGCTATAGATTTTCAAGTTCAATCATGAAGATAAAACAAGCTCATGATCATAAAAATTTATGTATCCAAAACATATAATTTCCAACATGTTATTAAGGCATGTAATAGTATAAAATCATCATGGCAATTAAGTGATTTGAACATTGAATCAAGAAAGTCCGAAAAATAATCTTAACAAGTTCATGCATTCGAGTACATTTTTGCCATTGTTTTTCAAATACACTCATGAAAATAACACATGCTTATCATCAGCTTAAAATCTCATCCATAAAATTGTTAATCAAAATACTTAATTTTATAATTATGCATTTCTTCAAATCAAACATGATTTTTAATCAAAATCGAGAAATAACAATGGAAATCAACGTGTAATACACATTATTACTTCTTAACCATGATTTCATATTTTCAATCAAGATCATTTTATTTGTTTATCATAAAATATGCAATATTATCATTTTCGAAATTACTTAGCATGATCATAATTTTTTTTTTTTAACATGTAATTTTTTAGGAAAATTAATTCTAAACTAAAAGAGAAAATACATCATGAAAGCATCAAGTAATTTCAAAATAAATTAGGGGGATTTCGATTACCTCATCATTGAAAGCGATTAAGGCGTAGTTTGCCACCTTGCCTTTCTTGATTTTTTCCTCGTCTTCGGAGGAGCTCGATTCATCCCACTTTGTTTTCTTCTTCTTTGGCTTCTTCCTTCGTTCAAGTTTATTGTTTATTTTAGATTTTTGTTTAATAAACTTATTATGATTTAGTGTTCGAAGTTCAAGTTCATCATTGTTCTCATCACTTGAGTCATCGCTCAAGTGGTATTCATATGTCCGAAGTTCCAAATCCTTCCTGTTCTTTGGAAGGTGATTTTGTCCATCATGTTCATTATGTGCATTATGCACCATTTCATATGTTATCAACGAACCAATTAGTTCTTCAAGTGGTAAGTTGTTTAGGTTTTTAGCTTCTTGTATTGCAGTTACTTTTGAATCCCACTTCTTACAAAGAGAACGCAAAATCTTGTTTACGAGTTCAAAATCCGAAAAACATTTTCTAAGAGCTCTTAAACTATTGACGACATCCGTGAAACGGGTGTACATGTCGCCTATAGTCTCGCTTGGTTGCATTCGAAAAAGCTCAAAATCATGCAATAAAATGTGAACTTTCGAGTCTTTGACTCTACTAGTTCCCTCGTGTGTGATTTCAAGTGTTCGCCAAATGTCAAAAGCCGTTTCGCACGTAGAAATCCGATTGAACTAATTTTTGTCTAAAGCGCAAAATAAGGCATTCATAGCCTTTGCGTTTAAAGAAAAATACTTCTTCTCCAAATCCGACCATTCGTTCATCGGTTTAGAGGGCAGTTGAAAATCATTTTCAACGATATTCCATAAATCCAAATTCATAGAAATCAAGAAAACTCTCATTCGAGTTTTCCAATAAGTGTAGTCCAATCCATTAAACAATGGTGGACGAAAAACCGATAAGCCCTCTTGAAAGCCATGAAGAGCCGGGCTCTGATACCAATTGTTAGGATCACGAGCACTAAGAGGGGGGGTGAATTAGTGCAGCGGAAAACTTTCTACGATTAAATCGAAACTGCGTTCGAACGATAAAAATGATTTCTGTGTGAAAGCTGATTCTAAGATTACATTAACTTAAGATCAAGCAAGATGATGTTAAAGTCAATCTATGAAGGCAGTTTGCAGTTATGATGAAAACCAGAATATAAGCGCAAACTGAAATACGAGGTTCGTATGAAGAAACTGATTTACGTCTAAATGCTGATTCGTAAATCACTTGATTAGGCGAGATGCAGTTTACGCAAGGGTATAAAGGCAGTTTGCAATTATGGTAGAAATCAAAACATAAACGCAATCTGAAATATGATGATCGTACGAAAAAGCAGATTTACGTCTAAACACTGATTCGGAAAGTGCAAGGCTTGAAACCCGATCGTATATGTGCAGAAAGCAGTAAGCTTCAGAGGAGGTTTGCAGTAAAGATAATATGCTCAAAGTAAATGCAAACCGAGATTTAGAGTGGTTCGGTCAATCTTGACCTACTCCACTTTTGGCTTCCTCCACCGACGAGGTCACCGACGTCAACTAGAGGCCTTCCTTCAATAGGCGAAGGCCAACCCCCCGTTTACAGTTTCACTCCTTTTGACGGGCTTAGGAGAGAACCCTTAAAGAATTTTCTCTCCTCTCTTTACAACTCATAACTTGGAAGAAAAGAGGGAGAAGAACTTTTGGTCGTTACAACAATTTTGAGCTCTAAGAATCACAGAAAAAGATCAAGATTTCGGTGTATGTCTGTGCTCTTTCAGTGTTGAATGGGTGGGGTATTTATAGGCCCCAACCCAGTTCAAATTTGGAGCTCAAAATTGTCAATTCCCGGAATTCTGGGATCAGGCGGTTGCACCTCCTGACTGGAGCGATTGCACCGCCTGGCAGAGCTCGAAGACTAAGCCTCTAGGCGGTGCTACCTCGTGTTAGGGGCGGTTGCACCTCCTGACAGAGCTCGAAGACCGAGCTCAGGCGGTTGCACCGCCTGGCGGAGCTCGAAGACTGCGCTCAAGCGGTGCCACCTCCTATCAGGGGAGGTTGCACCGCCCAGTCTCGCTCGGAGACTGAGCCCCAGGCGATGCCACCGCCTGGCTGGGGCGGTTGCACCTCCCAGTCTTGCTCGGAGACTGAGCCCAGTTGGTGCAACCTCCTGCCTTGCGCGGTTCAACCGCCTAGCAGAAATCAAGGTCCGAATGGGTTGATCCATTCGGCCCGATTTGGGTTTTTCAGGGGCCCAATTGCCCCAAGATTAAGTTAATGGGATCACCTCCCATTTCCAACTTAATCAATATGCTAACTACGATTTTTCCTAAGACATTTACTGCAACTTGCTCCGGTGCGTCAATCGCTTCTTCCGGCGAGCTTCCAGCGAACTTCCGTCGATCATCCGATGAACCCTCGGTGATGCTCCTGCGGACTTCCGGCAAACTCCTGGACTTGCGACGATTCACTTGGCGAGTTCCGACGAGCTTCTTTGGCAAGCTTATGGACTTCTCGGATTTGTTCCCGTAGAACTTTCGACGACTGTCCGAACTTCCGTTGAACTCTCGAACTCCCAACGTGATCATTGTCTTGACTCCGTTGCAACTCCTGTTGCATGTCTTTCTTCCATCGTAGTTAATCTTGCACACTTAAAACAAAACTCCGATCGAGACAATTAATCTTAAGCAATTAACCAAGTTGTCCGGCGTGTCATTGGTCCCTCGACGCTTCATCTGATTCTTCGGCGCATCGTCCTCTCCTGCAGCCTATTGCCCAATCGGCCAGTTGACTCTGCAACTCCGATATCCTTGGCACAATACCTGCTCTTCTTAGCCCGATGCCCGAGTCCACGGCCCGAAGCCTTCTGTCGATACGTCGACCGATCCACCGGCCCGACGTCCAATCTTCTGACATGTTCCTCCAACACAACATGATTTTCCTGCCTTAATTGTCTCATCCTGATCGAAGCATCCTGCGTCACTCAAAACGCAGATTAAATCATAAATATATATCAAGTAGTTTCATCATCAAAATACGAGATTCAACAGCTTCGATCAGGAAGAGACTCTTAAAAGCAAGAAAAATCATGTTCGGCCGGAGTGGAACATGCTAGAAGATTGGACATCGAGCCGGAGTATCGATCGACGTTTCGACAGAAGGCTTCGAGCCATGAGTTCGGGCATCAGGCCAAGAAGAGTAGAAATTACACCAAGGATATCAAAGTTGTGGAAGACAATTGGTCGATTGAGTAATAGGCTGCAAGAGAGGACGATGCACCGAAGATTCGGATGAAGCGCTGATGAACCAATGACATATCGGACAACATTTGATTAGCTTTATAAAAATTATCTAGATCAAAGTAGGTTTTAAGTGTACAGGATTAACTATGATAGCGATCATGGCATAAAGCAAAATGAAGTCCCGGAGTCAAGAACAAGATTTTGTTGGGAGTTCGAGAGCTTATCGGAAGTCCGGACATTCGTCGGAAGTTCTGCTAAAATTGACCGAGAAGTCCAGGAGCTTGCCAAAGAAGCTCGTCAGAACTCACCAAAAAGATGGTCAAGAAGTCCAAGAGCTTGCTGGGAGTCTACTAGAACATTGCTGAGAGATCGTAAGAAGTTCATCGGAAGATCGTTGGAGGCTTACTGGAAGAAACATAGACTTACCTGACTTATTTAGCTTAGGGTATGCCTTAAAATTCATAGTTAGCATATAATTGGGTTGGAATTGGGCCATCTTAGTTAGGGGCCAATTGGGCATAAGTTTGGATTATGTTAGGCCAAGTGAAAGGCCCTAATAGTGACCCAACAGGTGGCACTATTGGTGACTCAGTCTACGAGACATAGTCTCCGAGATTGTGTTAGGCGGTAGTACCACCAGACTGGACAATGGTACCACCCAGTGTCAGTGCTACCAGCGGTGGTACCACCAGTACCTAAAAATTGAGGATAAGACATTTTTAGGGTCTAAGTTTAAATCCACTTGAGGCCTATAAATACCCCTCTCATCCCTAGTTAACATACACAAGAATTGAGAGCAAAAGGAAACAAAAACGCTGTTGTATTCTTATGAGAACTCCTTTCAAGCTTTAAGTGTTAGTCTTATTTAAAAGAGGAGTGAAGGGGGTTGTAATGGTTCTCTTCTGAACTTGTCAAAAGGAGAATCAAGTTGTAAGGATAGTTGATCTTTGTCCATTGAAGGTAGATCATTAGTGGATGTCGATGGCCTCGACGGAAGAGGAATCGACGGAGTGGATGTAGGTCACGACAACTGAACCACTATAAAACTCGGTTTGTATTTCCATTCTTGCATTTACTTACTTTACAATTGCTTCACTTCCTCCTTACTTTGCTTTCATTATACTTACGAACAAGCATTCAATTTCTAGTTATCTTCCAAGATCGATTTTTATCATATGAAGAAATTTCAAACTGATGATTTTATCCGCTGCACTAATTTACCCCCCCCTCGCCCTCTTAGTACTGCTCTTGTTCCTAACACTCTAAACATATGTTCACCACCTCTGTTTGGCCGTCAGTTTGTGGATGATATACTGTGCTCATCTTGAGTTTGGTACCTTATAATTGAAATAACTCGGTCCAAAATTTCCTAGTGAAGATCCTATCACAATCACTTACATTGGACATTGGTATCCCATGCAGTTTAACAAAATTTTCTATAAAAATCTGAGCAATACTAACAATAGTGTAGGGATTTCGCACAGCACAAAAATGAGTATATTTCGTAAGTCGATCAACCACCACGAGGATTGTGCATTTACCTTGAGAAGGTGGTAGACCTTCGATGAAGTCCATGGAGATGTCGATCCACACCGAGTCCGGTATGGGTAGTGGTTGTAGCTTCCCTAGACTCGCCACTGTTTCATCCTTTTGCTATTGACATACATCACATTGTGCCACATATTCAAAAATAATTTTTTTCATCCCTCTCTAATAAAAATTTTGCTTCGCTCTATTATAGTTTCTCAGAAATCTGGATTGTCCTGCTGAAGGTGTGGAGTGCATTTCGTGTAGGATAATTTTGATGTAAGGGGAGTCGGGTATAAGCGCAATGCGACCTTTGTAGCGTAGATCCCTCGAATCCCAAGTATAGTGGGCTATTGCACTTGGATCCTCTTCCAATTTTTTTATTATGCTACTGATCTCTGGATCCTTCTTCCATTCATCCCTAATGTCCTCGAGTAAGCCAGTGGTAGGAAGAGAGATGGTTGAAATTTTAGCTTGCTCAAGTAGTCGTAAGAGTACATCTGCAATAACGTTTTCTTTCTCTTTTTTTGTAAATAATTTTATAATAAAATCCCAAAAGTTTGGTTACCCATTTTTGTTGCTTAGGAGATGATATCTTCTACTCCAAAAAGTACTTAAGGCTTCTATTATCAGTTTTAATTTGAAATCATCAACCGATCAAGTAGGGTCTTTACCTCGTTACTACATGCATAATGGTGAGCATCTCCTTATTATATATTGATACTTTTTGATGGGAGGGAGACTCTTGCTGGTATATGTGAGTGGTTGACCATCTTATATGAGAACGGCTCCATTTCCGACTCAAGATGCATCAGCCTCAATGATGAAGGGTCGATTGAAATCTAGTAGCGCTAGCATCGACGTCATCGTCATGGTTGCCTTAAGTTTATCAAAGGCAGTAGAGGCTTTGTTTGAACATTTAAAAGTATCTTTCTTCAGTAGAGAAGTGAGGGGTGCACTGATCTTCCCATAGTCCTTCACAAATTTTTGCTAGTAGCCCATTAGTCCAAGGAACCCGCGTAGTAATTGCACGTTTGAAGGTTTCGACCAACCTTGTATTGCTTCAATTTTTATTGGGTCTACCACCACTCCTTCTGATATTATGTGCCTAAGGTACTCTACTTTTTGCTAGAGAAAGCTGCACTTTGGCTGCTTAACAAAAAGAGTATTCTTCTGAAGGATCATCAAAACAATCCGTAAATGCTGAAAGTGAGTATCAAGAGAAGGGCTGTAAATGAGAATATCATCGAAAAATACTAGCACAAATTTACGAAGAAAGCACCAAAAAATATCGTTCATGAGACTTTGGAAGGTTGAAGGAGTATTAGTGAGTCCAAAAGGCATTACCAAGAATACATAATGGTCATTATGTATGCAGAATGTAGTTTTTGGAATGTCATTTTCACATACCCAAATTTGGTGGTAATCAGATCGGAGGTTCAACTTCGTGAAGACTCAAGTTCCTTTTAACTCATCAAGAAGTTCATCCACCACTAGTATTAGGTACTTGTCCTTAACGATGATGCCATTTAAAGCTCGGTAGTTGATGCACATCCATCAATTTTCGTCCTTCTTACATACAAGTAGCACCGGTGAGGAATAAGGGCTACAACATGGCCGAATTGCTAGTCATAGGTGCCCAGCAAGCCAATCACGTGAGTGATGGCACGTATGACTTGATACAGAATCATTTTTCTTATTATATTTTGGCATATATCACTTTATAACTATTGCATAAATGCATATATATATATTGTGATATCCTTGGATTTGTGCAATGAGAATCGGATCGTGATGAGATCACGATAATGAGATCGATTCACCTTTAAACACATATCCTAAATAATCCCGGTCATAGGTTACTCGAGAGGGACATCGTGATAACCGGATAGACTGGTGTGGTGTATACCCGTCCATATGATAGATGCAGTTGGTCTCAAAGCTGCTCGTGTAGGGACACTAGGGATACAGTACAGGTGCTCATTGGAGAATGAGTTCACTGATTGATTCGCTTACGGAATGCTGGATGGTTAATGATGCCTTATTGTCAGATAGCGATTCCATAGTCCTAGTGGTGTATCTGGTCCTTAGACTTGAGACACTAAGGATGTCCTGTATGAGTGCTCCACTCTTTGATACCAGACTTATAGGTTTGGCTGTCCCAGATCTAGTACAACTTGTCATTGGGAGTGGTAGTCGACCTTACAAGGGCTATTGAGTGTCGATAGAGGATCATCCACTCTCGGCGTTATGAGACGAATATCCCATGTGTTCTTGCTTAGACAAATCCCTAGCCAGGGTCATTCGGGTTGAGAGAGAAAGAGTTCTCTGGGAGAATCCGATTAGAGCGAGACTCAAGTAGAAACCGTATAGGTCTGACAACACCATGCTCGATATACAGTCTCTGGGATATTAGATGGATGAGGGACTATAGGTACACGGTAACTGAGGACAGACAGGTCCAATGGATTGGATTCCCCCGTATCGTCTCGGGACTACGGCGTAGTGGCCTAGTACATCCGTAGTCGATGAGTCGAGTGAATTATTACAGAGATAATAATTCACTGAGTTAGAAGGAGTTCTGATAGGTATGACTCACGGCCAGCTCGATATTGGGCCTAGAGGGTCACACACATATGGTAGGCATTGCGATGAGTAGAGGTTCGGATATGAGATATCCGACGGAGCCCTTGTCTTATTGGATGCAGATCCAATACCCACTAGGGGAGGACCCATTAGGGTTTGACAGGGGACCTCTATAAATAGGAGGGATTTAGAGCCTCAAAGGCTAGAGTCTTTGCTTGCCTTCCTATTCTCCTCTCCCTCTCCGCCTCAAAGCAGGCCTGGAGTTTTGAGGAGCGTCGTCGCAACCCTGCTGTGTGGATTACCGCGAGAGAGGAGGACGCTTGACCTCCTTCACCCTCTCCTAAGGATCTGCAAGGAAACAGGGATATACGATCTCCCTAGGTAACACAATCTACTCTATACACAGTTTTGAATTTCGCGGATTTTGCGCACCAATCTTTGCACGACGACGAACATCATTTTGGGAATCGGAGATTTTGTTTTCTTGTTCTTCCGCTGCGCATGTGATGTCGCCCCCAAGATTTCCCAACAGTGGTATCAAAGCCAGGTTGTTTGTGCGAATGATTGGATTTGAACTACGTGTATTGTGTTTAGGAGGAATTTTGACGTCAAAATCGTTGACGCAAAAACAAGGACGGGCAGCAACAGTTGCTGCCCACGATCTATGTGCGTGCAGCGTAGCCGAAGGCGAGCAGCAAAGGGGCTGCATCTGCAGCAGCCGACCGGCGGCCTGCTTGCAGCAGGCTTGCGTCCGGCGGGGCTGGCAGCCCGCGGGCAAAGGCGCCTGCGGCCGCTTCTCCCACGGGGTGAGACGCCGCTGCTCCCGCGGCGGCAGTAGCAAAGGGTAGTAGGGCATTAGGGTTTTTTGGGAAAAAGATAGTTTTGCCCCTCGGAATTTGAGAAATTCCAATTTCTGTCTTTTGTCCAAATTATGAAAATACCCCTATAAATTCAGCCATTCCCTACATGTCCCTGATTTCAGAAAATATTAATTAATTAAAAGGTTTAGTTGATTATTATTTTTATTATTATCTAGTAGTCCTACATGATGATGATTATTTATACATGTGATGTATGATATGTGGACGGATGATCATGGACTGTGTGATGTGTGTACTTGTGATTATTATTATTGAGGTCTGCGAGCCTCCATTATATTTCTCGTTTATTGTCGGGCCTACGTACCTATGATTAAGTTGTAATCACATGAGGAGGCGCAGCGGGAGCGTGGATGCGATAGTGGGACCCACGAGACGGACGATCGTGATGCATGGAGATGCATCAAGATGTCGACGGAACCGACGAGGACGAGATGGACGATCATAGGGCATGGAGATGCACCATTGCACACATAGATCTTGATGTGACTGATTAGGCCTACTGGCTCGGGCCTAATCATATTAGGTTGTGGTCCATGATCATCTGGTGTGATTGCTTATACACATACTAGATATGTATATATATTTGCATGCGATGTAGATATATATTAAATATGTATATGTGTGACATGTCATATTAGGAGACCAAGTCTTTGAAACATCTCTCGATAATATTTAGTTGGTAAACGTGAGGCAATTAGATTGACCCACGTGGCCTTCCATCGTTATAAGTAGGAACCGATTCCCGGTGTAGGTTGAGTTGGTCGAGTCCCTCGAGACTCACCTATTTCGCGATTCGCTATCTTGCTTACGACATAGAGATGTCACTGGTGACCTGAGGGCATGGTATGCTTGGTCGAGTCCCTCGAGGGTATATCATCAAATCAGACTCATCTTGTAACGAAGGTGTTGACTTAACCGAGCATCATGGTTGGTCGAGTCCCTCAAGGCCATGGTGATTCGGAGGCCGAACAGGACGGGAATCACAAGGAGTTGTGATCGGCAAGAGTTGCCTACCTTTTAGGCTTAGTGTGATTGGTCGAGTCCCTCGAGGTTACACTAAGACGCTGATTGGATCCTGATCCCCACTAGAAGTCTGTCGGAGACTTCCGTTTCATGTGCTGAGGGTGTCGCGTGACTCGTTAGTAAAATAGTGGGAGCATATTAAAATAGAAGTCCATATCTTGATAGTTTATTTCTTGCAAAATCTGCATGTTATTCATTTCTACTGCATCTTTATTTTCAAAAAATGTCGCTTTCAAATCCCTTACGTGGCATACTTGATGTCAACCGCCTCACTAGTCCAAATTATACGGATTGGCTCCGTAACTTGAGAATTGTTCTCACAACGGAGAAAATCGTGTACGTCCTTGATACAGTGATACTTACGCCCGAAGAAGGGGCAAACGAGGATGAGATCGCTCGCTACGTGAAGTACATTGATGACTCCACTCTTGCTCAGTACTATATGTTGGGCTCTATGACTCCTGAGTTACAGAGACAACATGAAAAGATGGATGCCAGATCCATTCTCCTACATGTCCGCAAATTGTTTGAGGAACAGGGAAGGACTCAACGATATGAGATATCCAAGAGCCTTTTCCGCGCTAGGATGACTGAGGGGACATTGGTTCAGAACCATGTCCTAAAGATGATTGAGTGGATAGAGAAACTCACAGGTCTAGGAATGGTCCTAGAGGATAACTTGTGTGTGGACATTGTGCTTAAGTCCCTACCAGATTCCGTTTCACAGTTCATAATGAATTTTAATATGAACAAGCTTGAGGTGACTCTCCTAGAGCTCCTCAATATGTTGAGGGAGGCAGAGAGTACTATTAAGAAAGAGAAGCCAGTTCTCTACACTGGTGAGACCAAACAGAAAAGAAAAGCAGAAAGGTCCCTTAAGAAGGGAAAGGGCAAGGGCAAACCAGGTAAAGCAAAGGTTGCTAAGAAAGACCCAACAAAGGACAAAGGCCAGTGCTTCCATTGTGGTAAAGATGGGCACTGGAAGAGGAACTGCAAAGAGTACCTTGCAGAAAGGGCAAAATAGAAGTTTGGAGAAGCTTCAGGTACATTCATGATCAATCTCCAATTGTTAGATTTTTGTGATAGTGCATTGGTATTGGATACCAGTATTGCTTATCACATCTACAATTTATTGTAAATTCTAGCAAAGCCGAGGGGAGATTGACGAGAGGAATATTGCATAAAGGTTTGTTTATGCAAGACACTACTCCACATATCATGAATGTAAGTGTCTAAGAGGAAACAAGATGAGGTGAACAGTGCATACCTATGGCATTGTAGGCTAGGTCATATCCATGAGGGAATGATTCAAAAGTTGCTAAATGATGGATATCTAGATCCATTCGACTATGTGTCATATGCAACTTGCGAGCCTTGCATTCGTGGAAAACTGACCAACTCTCCATTTAGTGGAACTGGAGAGAGAGCCACTGAGCTGTTGGAACTCATACATAGTGATGTATGTGGACCCATGTCAATTCATGCCATTGGTGGTTACTCCTACTTCATTACCTTTACTGATGATTTCTCAAGGTATGGATATGTGTACTTAATGAAGTACAAGTCCGAGGCCTTTGAGAAATTCAGAGAGTATAAGAATGAGGTGGAGAACCAGATTGGAAAGAGTATCAAAACTCTTCGATCAGATCGAGGAGGTGAGTACTTAAGTACAGAGTTTACTCAGTTCCTCAAGGACCATGGGATATTATCCCAATGGACACCTCCTTATACACCTCAGCTCAATGGTGTCTCTGAAAGGAGAAATCGTACATTATTAGATATGATACGGTCCATGATGAGTTTCGCTGACCTACCCATCTTATTCTAGGGATATGCCCTAGAGACCACAGCTTACCTTCTGAACAGAGTTCCAACTAAGTCGGTAGTGTCTACACCATATGAGATATGGAAAGGAAAGGAGCCTGATCTTAAGGTTGTTAAGATTTCGGGCTGCCCTACCCACGTTAAAAAACACAACCCCGATAAGTTAGAATCAAGGACAGAGTGATGCAAATTTGTGGGATACCCCAAGGAAACTTGTGGGTATTATTTCTATCATCTCGAGGACCAAAAGGTCTTTGTAGCTAAGAGAGCAGTGTTCCTTGAGAAGGAACACATTCTTGGCAGAGACAGTGGGAGCATGATAGAGTTGAGCGAGGCTGGAGAACCAAGCTCAAGCACCATTTTACAGCCCGAGTCTGTTCAGGTACCTAATACACAAGTTTCAACTTTACGCAGGTCTGATAGAGTATCCCATCCTCTTGAGAGATATGTGGGACATATTAGAGGAGAGGATGTTGAGGATATTGATCCTCAGACCTACGAGGAGGCTATTATGAGTATAGACTCCGGGAAGTGGCAAGAAGCCATGAATTCTGAGATGGATTCTATGTACTCCAACAAGGTTTGGAACCTAGTTGATACACCCGAAGGTATTGTACCCATCGGTTGCAAGTGGATCTTTAAGAAAAAGATCGGAGTAGATGGAAAGGTAGAGACCTATAAAGCAAGGCTAGTGGCTACGGGGTATCGTCAAAGGCAAGGTGTTGACTACAACGAAACCTTCTCACCCGTAGCAACGCTAAAATCCATCAGAATTCTATTGGCTATTGCAGCACACTATGATTATGAGATCTAGCAGATGGATGTGAAAACTGCATTCCTCAATGGGAACCTCGAGGAGGAGGTGTATATGATACAACATGAGGGATTTGTGTCCAAGAACTTCCTAGATAAGGTGTGTAGGTTGCTTAGATCCATTTATGAACTAAAGTAAGCTTCCCGAAGTTGGAACATAAGATTTGATGAGGCAATCAGATCTTATGACTTCGTTAAGAACGAAGATGAGCCTTGTGTGTACAGGAAGGTAATTGGGAGCGCTATCACCTTTTTGGTGTTATATGTGGATGATATCCTCATCATTGGGAATGACGTAGGAATGCTATCCACAGTAAAGGCTTGGTTATCTAGACACTTCTCCATGAAGAACTTAGGGGAAGCATCCTATATCTTGGGGATTAGAATCTATAGAGATAGATCCAAGAGGATGCTTGGCTTGTCCTAGTCCAGGTACCTAGAAACTATTGTCAAAAGGTTTGGCATGGAAATTTCCAAGAGAGGTCTCATACCGATGAGACATGGGATATCGCTTTCTACGAGTATGTCCCCAAAGACTCTAGAAGAAAGGGCGAACATGAATATGATACCTTATGCCTCAGCAATAGTGTCTATCATGTATGACATGCTATGTACTAGGCCTGATATAGCACATGCTCTGAGTGTCATGAGCAGGTATCAGGCGGATCCAAGCTTGGAGCACTGGAAAGTAGTAAAGTGTATCCTTAAGTACTTAAGAAGGACTAAGGATATTTTACTATGGAGGTAATAGCCTTAAGGTTGAAGGCTACACTGACTCAAGTTTTCAGTCTGATGGCGATGATAGCAAGTCAAATTCAGGGTATGTGTACACCTTGAATGGAGGAGCAGTGTGTTGGAAGAGTTCCAAGCAAAATACCACTGCTGACTCAACCACAGAGGCGGAGTATATTGCTGCATCAGATGCAGCAAAGGAGGGAGTCTGGTTGAAGATGTTCATCACAGATTTGAGAGTCGTTCTGGATAGCGAGAAGTCGACTTCCTTATATTGCGACAACTATGGGGCGATTACTCGAATAAGGGAACCCGGGTCTCATCAGAAGTGTTCTGAGGAGGTTCCAACTTATCAGAGAGATCATAACCCGAGGAGATGTAGTAGTGGAAATAGTTCCATCCGAAGATAACATTGCAGATCCACTGACAAAGTCGTTGTCTCAGATTGTCTTTGAGCATCACAGGGGTCTGATGGGGATCATACACATAGATGATTGGCTTTAGGTCAAGTGGGAGATTGCTAGTCATAGGTGCCCAGCAAGCCAATCACGTGAGTGATGGCACGTGTGACTTGATACAGAATCATTTTGCTTATTATATATTGGCATATATCACTTTATAACTATTGCATAAATGCATATATATATATTGTAATGTCCTTGGATTTGTGCAATGGGAATCGGATCGTGATGAGATCACGATAATGAGATCGATTCACCTGTAAACACATATCCTAAATAATCCCGGTCATAGGTTACTCGAGAGGGACATCGTGATAACCGGACAGACTGGTGTGGTGTATACCCGTCCATATGATGGATGCAGCTGGTCTCATAGCTGCTCGTGTAGGGACACTAGGGATACAGTACAGGTGCTCATTAGAGAATGAGTTCACTGATTGATCCGCTTACGGAATGCTGGATGGTTGATGATGCCTTATTGTCAGACAGCGATTTCGTAGTCCTAGTGGTGTATCTAGTCCTTAGACTTGAGACACCAAGGATGTCCTGTATGAGTGCTCCACTCTTTGATACCAGACTTATAGGTTTGGCTGTCCTAGATCTAGTACAGTTGGTCCTTGGGAGTGATAGTCGACCTTACGAGGGCTATTGAGTGTCGATAGAGGATCATCCACTCTCGGTATCATGAGAGGAATATCCCATGTGTTCTTGATCAGACAAATCCCTAGCTAGGGTCATTCGGGTTGAGAGAGAAAGAGTTCTCCGGGAGAATCCGATTAGAGCGAGACTCGAGTAGAAACCGTATGGGTCTGACAACACCATGCTCGATATACGGTCTCTGGGATATTAGATGGATGAGGGACTATAGGTACACGATAACTGAGGACAGACAGGTCCAATGGATTGGATTCCCCTGTATCATCTGGGGACTACGGCGTAGTGGCCTAGTACGTCC
Organism: Musa acuminata AAA Group; assembly: GCF_036884655.1. NCBI lineage: Eukaryota > Viridiplantae > Streptophyta > Magnoliopsida > Zingiberales > Musaceae > Musa > Musa acuminata. Next base: position 21,317,699 of record NC_088354.1, read on the forward strand.
GTAGTCGATGAGTCGAGTGAATTATTACAGAGATAATAATTCATTGAGTTGGAAGGAGTTCTGACAGGTATGACTCACGGCCAGCTCGATATTGGGCCTGGAGGGTCACACACATATGGTAGGCATTGCGATGAGTAGAGGTTCGGATATGAGATATCCGACGGAGCCCTTATCTTATTGGATGCATATCCAATACCCACTAGGGGAGGACCCATTAGGGTTTGACAGGGGACCTCTATAAATATGAGGGATTTAGAGCCTCATAGGCTAGAGTCTTTGCTTGCCTTTCCTATTCTCCTCTCCCTCTCCACCTCAGAGTAGGCCTGGAGTTTTGAGGAGCATCGTCGCAACCCTGCTGTGTGGATCACCGCTAGAGAGGAGGACGCTTGACCTCCTCACCCTCTCCTAAGGATCTGCAAGGAAACAGGGATATATGATCTCCCTAGGTAACACAATCTGCTCTATACGCAGTTTTGAGTTTCGCGGATTTTGCGCACCAATCTTCGCACGACGACGAACATCTTTTTGGGAATCGGGGATTTTGTTTTCTTGTTCTTCCGTTGCGCATGTGATGTCGCCCCCAAGATTTCCCAACACGAATCACCCCTGTTTCAAGCATCTCCTTTATAATATTTTTAATTTCATCCTTCTAGAGATGAGGATAATGGTACAACCGAGCGTTTACTGGTGGCTTGCTCGGAAGAATTGGAATCCTATGGTCATGTTGCCGAGTAGGAGGAACACCACACAACTCAACAAAAATGTCGGCAAATTCATTAAGAAATTGGATGAGATTTTGATCTTCAATTTCTATTTTCTTTGCCTTTGGTTGCTGTTAGAGATGTATGAAAAAGCTACCATTTACCTTGTGTAAAACTTTCTCCATTTATTGGGTCGAAACGGTGGTTCCTGCGTAGGATGATCTGTTTACCTTTGCAATAATATTTCATAATTAATTTGGAAAAGTTCCAAGAGACATCATCTAGCATCGTCAGCCATTCTATGCCAAGCATGGCCTCATAGTCATCAATTAGCAGGAGGAAGAAGTTGATGATAATTTCTTGGTCTTGTAGTAATAGTTTCACCTGCGGGCAACTTTGGTCGCACTTTAGGATTCTACCGTCAGCAACCTTTATGTCGAACTTGCTGTAACCTTCAATGTGGAGTACCATCCAAGCAGCAACCTTACTGTTTAGGAAGTTATTAGTGCTGCTAGTGTTGATTAGAACAGTGATTAGTTGTTGTTTAAGAAGGCCTCCAACTTTCATCATTTGCGGGTTTGAGTAGCCGACTAGCGCGTGTACCATAAAGTCGGTTGGTTGTAGCTCTTCTTCCATATCTTCTTCTTTATGTTCAAGGCTCTCTTCTAGATGTTTAATAACCTCTTCTTCTACTAGTTCAATCACAAGAAGTCTCCCTATTTTACAATGATGCCCGTGGCTCCATGGTTCGTCGCAATGCTAACATAACCCCTTCGTATATCGCTCCCAAAGATCTTCTCTTGTCAACCTTTTTGTTGCAGGGGCTTGGCTGATAGTAGGGGGCACTGAGGGCTTTAGTATTTCTGGTCAGGGAGTGACCCTTGTCCTCCGGGCTTCGTGGTTCAATTTCTCCTTTTAAAGTTGTGCGAAAGAGATGGCTATCATAAGTGTGTACGGTTATCGCGCTTTAACTTCTCCCTAGATCTCTGACTTCAAGCCCTCAATAAAGGTCCCCAATAGTTATTTTTCAGATCAATCATGAGTTTGATTAGATAACCTTTCAAATATGGTTTGGCACTCCTAAATGGTGGAGGTTTGTCAGATCTTAGCTAGTTGTCCGTTAATGTTCTCGTAATCGGTTGGTCCGAAGCGGATCAGCAGTCTTTATTTAAATTGTCACCATGAGAGGACTCTATGAGTGTGTTCAAACTAGTCAAACCATTGTATGGCATCTCCTTTAAGATGTACAGCCATAATTTCCACCATAGATGCGTCCGTAGTTTTGTGGTACCAAAAATATCGCTCTTTACGCGAGATCAAAACAATTGGGTCTCCTTCCCATCTAGGGAAGTCCACCCTTATGCATGGATAGTAGGGATCGGTCATAGAGCCTCCCCTCTCTTGGAAGTCATCTCTTCAGTTAGATCTCTCTCCTTGATGTGATTTCTTCGGGCTTGGTGGTTGGCCCAAACTGAGTTCGGTAAAGAGAGTGAATCTTATCCTTCATTTGCATCTCGAAAGCTTCGAATTTAGCATTGATTGCCTCCTCAGATGTCATAGTATATGCCTCCAAATTTGTAATTTTAAGATCTCTCTTTTGTTGTTGGGTTAAAGGCATGTATCGGTTGAGAAAAGTGGGCGGTCGAAAGGGTTGGTGGATTGGTGGATGTAGGCTGCGGTTTAGGCTCATTTTGTGGCTATTTTGGGTGCGGTTTTAGGGTATGGTTTAGTGGAGTTTTAGGGCTGTGATGGTAGTGGATGAAGGGTAGGGAAAAATTTTTTAGATCTATGGTAGATAGCAGCAAAGGTTTGATAGAAATCAGTGGAAGTTGCTGCAGATATTTGTTGTCTTGTAAGAGCAGAATTGTCATCGAAGAAACAGCTATTTCTCGATGAAATTTCTAGCAAAAACTGAGAGATTTGAGGAGAGAATTTGACAGCAAAATCTCAGTTTAGATAACAACAATAATGATAAATTTAATTAAGAAAATTTTAGAAGTATAACAACAAGAAAATTGGTGCAAGTTGTGATATCAAAATTCTCGTCGAAAAATTTCAATGGTTGCGACAAAAATTCGCAGCAACACAAAAATATTTTTAGAGATGAATTTCTCAATAAATTAATCTTAGATGGAATCCAAGATAATTTATGAAGCGTATAAGAAATTTTATTCATAAAGGTTAGCAAATAGATCGGTTAAAGGCAACAATATGTGGCTGAAATTTTCTATGGCATTCCTTTGTTTGCAAAGATGATAACTTTTACGATAAAAGGAATTCACAGCATAGGATAGATAAGAAGACTTATTCATGGTATTTCAAATAGAAAATTGTAGCAGTAAAAGGTATTGGTGATAGGAGAATACCAGATCTCTTGATGCAATTGGAGGTGACGGTAGTAGGTTGATTTGATCTATGGCAAAAGATGACGGTGGAGATGGTGATGTTAAGAGCAATTGTGGGAATTGCTTGGCTGGTAGTGGGCGGCAGAGCTGATAGCAAAAGCAACAAGATTGCTGCTCTGGTACCAGATGATAGAACCCTAAAGGAATTCTATGTATATTGATCTTTGAGGGGGATCAACCGTTGGAATACTATAGGGGTTCCTCCCTCCTAGAAGTTGGCCAAATGGCTACAATTGTAGATAGATCTTATTCCCAAAGAGATGGAGGCAACATGTTTATATGAGGCTCCAAACCCTAGCCCTAGAGGCTGCTTCCCAAGTGAGTTATCCCTTTTGCCCTCAACCCTAACCAACTGGCCTAATAAAAGGGGGCGACGGTTAGGAAGCCCAAAGGCTCAAATATAAACCCAAGCCACTCTTCTTTATAGGATAGAGGCTGCTAGGTGGGGTTTATTATAATCTCATAGGGTTTTATTTGTTGCTTATTGGTTGAGTATGACTCAACCCTACTAGGGTCCTATCACCCATGGCCCGAAGTCTTCTGTCGATACGTCGACCGATCCTCCTGCTCGATATCTAATCTTCTGACATGTTCTACTTTGACCCAACATGATTCTTATTACTTTTAATTGTCTCTCCCTGATCGAAGCTTCCTGCATTTGTCACGACCCGGGTCTGATGAGCTAACTGGCCGATAACTCCATTTTGGTCCTTGCAACCACGGACCAAAATGCTTAAGCCGGAGGTAACGTAGTACACTCATCAGGCCCTTATAAGCTAATCACACACATTCCCCACTTCCGATGTGGGACTAATGGGATATTACACTATCCCCAACCCAATAGCTTGACGTCCTCGTCAAGGCCTGACATATCCCAGAACGAACCCTAGCATAGTGCATGTGAGGTTTAACTCAGTGGTGGCTCCACGCCGTGACGAGTTCTCTGACTCCATCCACGGGTAGCCCTTTCCTACTGCAGCCCTCTCACCCTGCCCTAATGCTAGGTCGGCTCTGATACCAAATGTCACGACCCGGGTCTGATGAGCTAACTGGCCGATAACTCCATTTTGGTCCTTGCAACCACGGACCAAAATGCTTAAGCCGGAGGTAACGTAGTACACTCATCAGGCCCTTATAAGCTAATCACACACATTCCCCACTTCCGATGTGGGACTAATGGGATATTACACTGTCAAGGCCTGACATATCCCAGATCGAACCCTAGCATAGTGCATGTGAGGTTTAACTCAGTGGTGGCTCCACGCCGTGACGAGTTCTCTGACTCCATCCACGGGTAGCCCTTTCCTACTGCAGCCCTCTCACCCTGCCCTAATGCTAGGTCGGCTCTGATACCAAATCTTTCAATCCATATATCAAGGAAAGGTCTACGAGTCTAGTTTCCAATGAAATCAGTTTTGAACAAATCAGAGTTTCCACAAAGACTTATAGGCAGCTCGGTATCAAAAGGTCAGAATCTCAGAAGTTGCACAGATTCGAATCGTTACGTCTAAACAGGAGATATAACAAATGCAAGGCTAGAATGATTCAAAGTTCCTCATATTCAAAGCAAATGTAGAGATAAAAATGGCAGTGAGGAACAAATCAGGATACTTGCAAGAGAAAAGATTAGAAAGCTTGCAATAGAAAAGGTTAGAACACTTGCAATAAGACATATCAGAGTAATTATAGGAGAAACGATCAGGGAACTTGCAATAGAAAGGATCGAAACAAGCGGGAAACTTGCCTTTCAAATATTTTGATCTGAATATCCAAGGAAGGTGCCAATCCAATCTTTCTACTTTTCCTCCGTGTCCTCTCTCTGTTTCGTTTTGTGCTCCCGTTTTCTTCCTTTCTTCGCAACTACACCACGTGTCGAACATCGAGGCACAGTCACCTGCTCTCTCTTACTCTCATTCCTTCTTTTTCTTTCCCAAACACAGCTGCCACAGCCGCCGTCGCTGCCGCTGCCACAATCGCAGCCACGACCGCAACTGCGGTCACAACCGCAGCCCCCTTCCACTGCACTATTTCCTTCTTCCCTTCTCTCGTTCCTACTCTTTCTCTTTCCCAAAAGCAGCTACTGCAGCTACTGCAGCCACCACCGCTGCCGCAGCTACCGCAGCCAACGTCGCAGCCGCCGCCGGAGTCGCAGCCACGGCCGCAGCCACCACACTCGCAGCCTCTTCTTCCTCCCCTGCTCATCTTCCTCTCCTTCTTCTCTTCCAACTGCAGCTGCCATCGCCGCAGCCGTAGCCCCTTCTCTTCTTCCTCTCCTTCCCTTCTTCCTTTCTCTTCTTCTTCCTTTCCTTCTCTTCTTTCCCAGCTGCATGCTAATCATAACTCCATTTTGGTCTGATGAGCTAACTGGCCGATAACTCCATTTTGGTCTGATGAGCTAACTGGCCGATAACTCCATTTTGGTCCTTGCAACCACGGACCAAAATGCTTAAGCCGGAGGTTACGTAGTACACTCATCAGGCCCTTATGAGCTAATCATACACATTCCCCACTTCCGATGTGGGACTAATGGGATATTACACTATCCCCAACCCAATTAGCTTGACGTCCTCGTCAAGGCCTGACATATCCCAGATCGAACCCTAGCATAGTGCATGTGAGGTTTAACTCAGTGGTGGCTCCACGCCGTGACGAGTTCTCTGACTCCATCCACGGGTAGCCCTTTCCTACTGCAGCCCTCTCACCCTGCCCTAATGCTAGGTCGGCTCTGATACCAAATCTTTCAATCCATATATCAAGGAAAGGTCTACGAGTCTAGTTTCCAATGAAATCAGTTTTGAACAAATCAGAGTTTCCACAAAGACTTATAGGCAGCGAATTTTCGTATAATATTTCTGGTGATAATGTAAGCATCTATTTTTAATTGACACAAGAAATAGAGTATGAATCAGAGGTAACTTATTTTTAAGATTTGGGAGATCTGTTCAAAAAAAAAAAGAAAGAATCTGAGGACCTATATGTAAACCCTAAGGACCTAATCGTGAATATGATAAAAACGAGGACTAAACTGCAAAATGCACCAAATGACAAATTCCACCGCTTAAGCCTCTCTGCCTTCGTTGTTAAGGAAGCAGAGGAGGCAGCTCGTGGGTGACCAGGGAAAGAAAAGAAGAAAAAGAAGAAGAAGAAGAAGAAGGAGAAGAGAAAGAAAATTTGGGGCTTTTAGGGTTTTTGCTTTAATCTTGTTACTTCGGGTCAAAATTTGCAAAGGCAAGTGTTCTAACCCCATCCTACATAAGTATTTGACTCTGTTTTTATGTTGATTCAAAATAAATTGGAAGATTTCTATTGAGAGACTGATATATCTCTCTTTGGACTTAAACCATGGATTCTGAAAGTCTTTCGGTGAACTGACCCCTAAGCACTATTTCGGCTATAAGTTTTAATATAGAATGAGAATTCAGGCAGGAACTATTTTGTTTGAAATTAGACTCGTATGTGTTTCTTTTGACACCGATTTTGTAGATTTTGGACACCGAATACTTACCCAAAAATTTGTTTCAAAAGAGCCTATAGACGCTGTAAAACAGAGTTCAGATTTCTGACCTTTCGATACTAAAACGCCTATAACTTCCTGTTGAAAATTCTGATTTGTATCAAACTGATTTTATTTGAAACTAGACTTGAAATTCTCTCTTTTGACATATAGTTTGAAAATTTTGGAGTTCAATTGCCCACCCTATCGTCTGTTGATTCCGACCCTATAAATTCTGTAACACAGTGATTGTGATTTTGACCTTGTGTTACCAAATCAGAGGTAACTCAGTGTTGGGAGCCCTGTTTCATATGAAATCTGTTCCATCTTAATATAGATTGATATATGATTCGACCATAGCCTTATTATGGGTATTGGAGCATAATTGTTATTCTAAAATATTTGTTTGATGTGCCACTGGAATTCTGTCCGAAATCGAGCTTTGGTCGATTTCGCGTATTTGGTTCCATTCCTTTGGATATCTGAATTTGTCTAACCTTCTTATTGGAATTGAGCTGATTATGATTGCTTGGAATCCCTGTACACTCTTGCTTTCAATTCTTTCCTAAAATGAATACTTTTGTGAGAGATTTGTTCCTTGCATCATTGTTTTGAAAAGGCACATGTACGTTTGGTTGTTCCGCGTGTGCTTCCGTTATATGCTGCTTATTGTTGAAACTGCCTTCTTGTACTCTGGTGTGTGGGATATTGTGAACCTTTGCCAGAAATGGTAAAGGGAGTTGTGAACCTTTGCCAGAAATGGAAAAGGGAGTTGTGAACCTTTGCCAGAAATGGTAAAGGGAGTTGTGAACCTTTGCCAGAAATGGTAAAGGGAGTTGTGAACCTTTGCCAGAAATGGTAAAGGGAGTTATGCATAGAGCCTGCGATGCTCTGCCGGCCCCCTCTGACTTCACCTAGACGTGGGTGGATGGAGCTCCCAGACGTGGGAGACTTTTGTCAGGTGGTCATTCAGAAATGGATGAATCACATTCTGACTGAGATCCCACTACACCCTCTATATGTTTGATATGACATCCAGAGTTTTGGTGAGTTATTTCTGTTCGTGCTCTGGATAAGTATGATATGATTGCAACGTCAAGGACGACGTTTGAGCTTCTGTACGACATATGAGTTTGATATGCTCTGAAATGCTTCATTCACTATTGAGTTTGCTTCGTAATGTTCCATAGATCGTTGATGTGTTCTGGAACATTTTATATGCCATTGATAAGCTCCGATATGTTTCCTTTGTTTCTGATATGCTCCAATTACTCTATGCCCCATCTGTCAGGAACCAAATATGTATGATTAAAAAGGACAATTATGATTCTGCTCCTAATGATATTATGTATACGAAATCGTATATTCTGCTTTTGTGTTTTGATACTGTATCTCTTTGGAAATTGTACTATTTTGATATGGATATGTTAGTCACTTGCTGAGCTCTTTATGCTCACCCCGTTTGTTGATAAATTTTTCAGGATAGCGTATCGCTTGCTTAAATGTTAAGAATGGGCTGAGGCAGTGGAAAGTTTAGAAGACGTTGGGCAGAACTTTTGTTAGCATATATGTAGTTGTGTATAAGCTACCTTGCATCTAATGAAATGTGACTATGAATCTAAACCTGTGGATTTTGTGTAAGTTAAAGGATCCCTCATGTATAGGGTTTTGGAATGTTAAATTAAATTTGTGTAATGATATGAACTTATGGTAAATCGATGATTGTGGTGACTGCATAGATTTCCCCACTTGTGGACTTATATTGTGGTTTTTATTTTGATGAGTCGGGTTCAGATGGTATAAATTTTCGAGTGATGTGTGCTATGTTTATGAATTGCACAGGGATATGAATTGGTAGATTATAGAAGCGAAATTTTTTATTTGAATGTTTTCTTAGTGACCTCAAATGTGTGTTTGGATCCTGGGTTAGTTGTGACGAAAGATTTTAAATATCATGTATATTTTTAGGGGTGTGACAGAGGTGGTATCAGAGCATGATTTGAGAATCACTAAGAATGTTATGTTTTTTTTTGAGGTTTATTGACTATCATTTAGAGATTGATCAAAGAAAATGTTCTTTTGATGTTTTAGGAAGCAAGGATGACGAGATCATCTGGTTCTCCTGTTGCATCTACTACTGATCAATTGAGTGGTATTATGCGGACTTTGGAGACTATGGCACAAGTGATGCAACAACAACAACAACCTGTCCAACAAGGAAGTAATGATGGAATAGAGACATCAAACCGGACGGGGTTGGGAATTGGACAGTTTAAGAAGCTTAGTCCTCCCAGTTTCAGTGGTGAGTCTGATCCAATGGTGGCGGAACGATGGATGATGCAGATAGAGAAAATATTTGATGCCCTAAGTTACTCTGATGAACGAAAGGTTTTTCTTGCCACCTTTATGCTGGAAGGAGAAGCTGAACACTGGTGGAGAATGATTAAGAGGATGTCTGAAATCAAACATGAGCAAATGACATGGAAGTTATTCCAAGAAAAGTTTTACGACAAATATTTTCCCGATTGTATGAGAGAGCAAAAAGAATTGGAGTTCTTGAACCTTATCCAGGGAAGTATGACGGTTACAAAGTATGAATCTAGATTTACTGAGCTCTCCAGGTTTGCCACACATATGACTGATGATGAATCTAGAAAGGCAAGAAGGTTTGAAAGGGGATTACGGCCAGCAATAAGAAGCCGAATGTCAGCTTTAAAATTACAAACATATGCTGATACGGTAGAAAGAGCTTTGAAAATTGAAAGAGACATGGAAGAAATTCAAGAAATCATTGGCAAGAACCAAAGGGACAAATTTACTAGCAAAAGCAGGAGAGAAAATAAATATGAAGATAGTAACAAGAGGTTTAAGACATCTGGATTTGAGAAAAGGAAACCATGGGGGAGGACTCAGTTATGTGAAAAATGTGGATCAAATCATGAAACGAGTCGGTGTTTTCGGGTGACTGGAGCATGTTTTAGTTGTGGAAAGCTAGGTCATCAAATAAAAGATTGCCCACTGAACAGGAAAAGAGAGCCACTGTCTCCTAGACCCTCAGCCCATGCTAGAGTGTACGCTATCACGGAACAAGATTCTAAAGCTTCTAAATCTGTGGTGGAAGGTATTCTTCATGTTTCTAAAAGAAATGCAAAAGTTTTGTTTGATCCCGGCTCCAACTTATCATTTGTTTCACAACACTTTGCTTGTCACTTGAATATTCTACCTAAACCCCTGGATTATATCCTATATGTAACAACTGCTGTTGGAGATTCATTGGCAACAAACGTAGTCTACCCATCTTGTTTGATCTCTATTGGAGACCATGAACTCCTTGCTGATTTGATTCTCCTAGAGATCCAGGGTTTTGATATTATACTTGGCATGGATTGGTTATCTTCTCATCACGCTAGTATTGACTGTTACAAAAAAATAATTACCTTCTGCATACCAGATCAGCCTATATTTTTCTTTGAGGGCATTAAGCATGATTTGCCTCCTTGCTTGATATCCGCACTTCAAGCTTATCATCTTATGCAGAAAGGTTGTCTTTGTTATATGGTGTGTGTAAAGGAGCATTCAAATCAGGAAACCCACATAGATGAAATTTCAGTGGTCAAAGAATTCCCTGATGTATTTCCTGATGACTTGCCTGGTTTACCTCTAGATAGAGAGGGTGAATTTGCTATTGATCTAGTCCCCAGTACAACCCCAATATCTAAGCCTCCCTACAGAATGGCACCACTTGAGTTAGAAGAATTAAAGAAGCAAATACAAGAATTATTAGATAAGGGTTTCATACGACCCAGTGTATCCCCATGGGGTGCTCCGGTACTATTAGTGAAGAAGAAGGATGGAACATTGAGGCTTTGTATTGATTATAGACAGTTGAATCAGGTGACCATCAAAAACAAATATCCCATACCTAGAATTGATGATTTGTTTGATCAACTGCAGGGTGCACAAGTATTCTCTAAGATTGACCTGAGGTCAGGTTACTATCAGTTGAGGATCAAAGAGGAGGATATTTCAAAAACAGCCTTCAGAACTCGATATGGTCATTATGAATTCTTGGTGATGCCTTTTGGTTTGACTAATGCCCCTGCAGCTTTTATGGAACTAATGAATAGGACATTTCAACAGCTCTTGGATATCTGTGTAATTGTATTTATTGATGACATATTGGTGTATTCAAGGAGTAATCAGGAGCATGAGGAACACTTGAGGAAGGTATTGTCCATACTAAGAGAAAAGAAGTTGTATGCAAAGTTCAGCAAATGTGAATTTTGGTTGAATGAAGTTGCCTTCTTAGGCCATGTGATTTCAGGAAAGGGTATATCTGTTGATCCAAGGAAAATAGAAGCTGTAGTTGAATGGGAAGTACCAACAAATGTGACAGAAGTTAGGAGCTTCTTGGGCATGGCAGGTTATTATAGGAGATTTGTGGAGGGATTTTCTCGAATTGCTCAACCTCTCACCAAACTCACTAAGAAGAATATGAAATTTGTATGGGGTGATGATTGTGAGCAAAGTTTTCAAGAGTTAAAAAGAAGATTGACTAGTGCCCCTATTCTCACTATTCCAAGGGGTAATGATGAGTTTGTAGTTTATACTGATGCTTCAAGTAAGGGCCTAGGATGTGTTTTGATGCAGGAAGGGAGAGTAATTGCGTATGCTTCTAGGCAACTTAAAGGTTATGAACTGAATTACCCAACTCATGATTTGGAATTGGCAGCAATTATTTTTGCTTTAAAGATTTGGAGACATTATTTGTATGGTCGGCAGTTTGAAATCTTTACTGATCACAAGAGTTTAAAATATATTTTCACTCAGAAAGAGTTAAACATGAGGCAGCGAAGATGGATTGAACTTCTGAAGGATTATGATTGTACCATCCGTTATCACCCGGGCAAAGCCAATGTTGTAGCTGATGCACTTAGTAGGAAATCTACAAGTTTTATGGCTAGTCTGGTCGTGAAGCAATGGAAGCTAATAGAAGAAAATTTTGATTTGAAAGCTTTGAGGAAAGAGCAAGACTCGATGATTCTGATGGCCTCCATTCAAGTGCAGTCTGATCTTATGCAACAAATTAAGGAAGGACAATTACGAGATCCACATTTAATCTACTTGAGGAGTGAAGTAGAAAAGGGATTGAAGCCACAATTTCAAATTTCAAAGGATGGCCTATTGAGATTTGGGGAGAGAGTATGTGTACCAAATGAACTAGTTATCAAGAATCAAATCCTAACTGAAAGTCATACTTCAAAGTACACCCTACACCCTGGGAGCACTAAGATGTATAGAGATCTTCGAAGTCATTATTGGTGGAAAGGCATGAAGAAAGAAATGGCAATGTATGTTTCTAAATGTTTGACTTGTCAGCAAATCAAAGTGGAACACCAAAGACCTGGAGGGTTGTTGCAACCTTTAGTTATTCCTGAATGGAAATGGGAATGTATTACTATGGATTTTGTTTCAGGACTACCCAGAACCTCGAGGAAGCATGATGCTATTTGGGTTATCATTGATAGGTTAACAAAATCTGCGCATTTCCTACCGATTAATATGACTTATTCACTTGATAGACTTGCAGATTTATATGTTAATGAAGTAGTAAGACTTCATGGTATTCCAAAGGAGATTATCTCTGATAGAGACTCCAGATTTCTCTCTAGATTCTGGAGAAAATTGCAGGAGTCGATGGGCACTAAAGTCAAGTTTAGTACTGCATATCATCCTCAGACTGATGGTCAGTCAGAAAGAACAATTCAAACACTTGAGGATTTGCTTAGAGCCTATGTTATGGATTGGAAAGGTGAATGGGATAAGGATATTTCACTTGTTGAGTTCACGTATAATAATAGTTATCATTCAAGTATTCAGATGGCTCCTTATGAAGCTCTATATGGGCGAAAGTGCGTAACACCTGTATGTTGGGAGGAAGTTGGAGACAGAAAGCTATTAGCACCGGACAAGGTACAAGAAACTACCGAGAAAATTCAAGTAATAAGGAAAAGGTTAAAAACTGCTCAGAGTCGTCAAAAGAGTTATGCTGACAATAGAAGACGAGATATTGAGTTTGAAATCGGAGATTTTGTATTCTTAAAAGTCTCCCCTTCCAAAGGCATTATGAGGTTTGGGAAGAAAGGAAAATTAAGCCCAAGATTTATTGGACCTTTTGAGGTTCTTGAGAGGGTTGGTTCTGTCGCTTACAGGATTGCCTTGCCACCAGCATTGAGCCATGTCCATGATATATTTCATGTCTCGATGATTAGAAAGTATATGTATGACCCTTCTCACATCATTAAGTATGAGCTGGTGGAGTTCGATAAAGATCTATCCTATGTGGAAGAGCCTATTCAGATTATTGATAAGAAAGAAAAAGTCCTAAGGAATCGGGTCATCCCACTGGTTCAAGTAAATTGGAGACATCATTCTGGAGAAGAGACAACTTGGGAGCTAGAAGAGGAAATGAAAAAGGTGTATCCTCGTCTTTTCATCGAATAGAGGTACGATAAATTTAGAGGACTAAATTTTTCTTTTAAGGGGGGGAGAGTGTAACACCCCTCATTTCCGAATTTTCGTATAATATTTCTGGTGATAATGTAAGCATCTATTTTTAATTGACACAAGAAATAGAGTATGAATCAGAGGTAACTTATTTTTAAGATTTGGGAGATCTGTTCAAAAAAAAAAAGAAAGAATCTGAGGACCTATATGTAAACCCTAAGGACCTAATCGTGAATATGATAAAAACGAGGACTAAACTGCAAAATGCACCAAATGACAAATTCCACCGCTTAAGCCTCTCTGCCTTCGTTGTTAAGGAAGCAGAGGAGGCAGCTCGTGGGTGACCAGGGAAAGAAAAGAAGAAAAAGAAGAAGAAGAAGAAGAAGGAGAAGAGAAAGAAAATTTGGGGCTTTTAGGGTTTTTGCTTTAATCTTGTTACTTCGGGTCAAAATTTGCAAAGGCAAGTGTTCTAACCCCATCCTACATAAGTATTTGACTCTGTTTTTATGTTGATTCAAAATAAATTGGAAGATTTCTATTGAGAGACTGATATATCTCTCTTTGGACTTAAACCATGGATTCTGAAAGTCTTTCGGTGAACTGACCCCTAAGCACTATTTCGGCTATAAGTTTTAATATAGAATGAGAATTCAGGCAGGAACTATTTTGTTTGAAATTAGACTCGTATGTGTTTCTTTTGACACCGATTTTGTAGATTTTGGACACCGAATACTTACCCAAAAATTTGTTTCAAAAGAGCCTATAGACGCTGTAAAACAGAGTTCAGATTTCTGACCTTTCGATACTAAAACGCCTATAACTTCCTGTTGAAAATTCTGATTTGTATCAAACTGATTTTATTTGAAACTAGACTTGAAATTCTCTCTTTTGACATATAGTTTGAAAATTTTGGAGTTCAATTGCCCACCCTATCGTCTGTTGATTCCGACCCTATAAATTCTGTAACACAGTGATTGTGATTTTGACCTTGTGTTACCAAATCAGAGGTAACTCAGTGTTGGGAGCCCTGTTTCATATGAAATCTGTTCCATCTTAATATAGATTGATATATGATTCGACCATAGCCTTATTATGGGTATTGGAGCATAATTGTTATTCTAAAATATTTGTTTGATGTGCCACTGGAATTCTGTCCGAAATCGAGCTTTGGTCGATTTCGCGTATTTGGTTCCATTCCTTTGGATATCTGAATTTGTCTAACCTTCTTATTGGAATTGAGCTGATTATGATTGCTTGGAATCCCTGTACACTCTTGCTTTCAATTCTTTCCTAAAATGAATACTTTTGTGAGAGATTTGTTCCTTGCATCATTGTTTTGAAAAGGCACATGTACGTTTGGTTGTTCCGCGTGTGCTTCCGTTATATGCTGCTTATTGTTGAAACTGCCTTCTTGTACTCTGGTGTGTGGGATATTGTGAACCTTTGCCAGAAATGGTAAAGGGAGTTGTGAACCTTTGCCAGAAATGGAAAAGGGAGTTGTGAACCTTTGCCAGAAATGGTAAAGGGAGTTGTGAACCTTTGCCAGAAATGGTAAAGGGAGTTGTGAACCTTTGCCAGAAATGGTAAAGGGAGTTATGCATAGAGCCTGCGATGCTCTGCCGGCCCCCTCTGACTTCACCTAGACGTGGGTGGATGGAGCTCCCAGACGTGGGAGACTTTTGTCAGGTGGTCATTCAGAAATGGATGAATCACATTCTGACTGAGATCCCACTACACCCTCTATATGTTTGATATGACATCCAGAGTTTTGGTGAGTTATTTCTGTTCGTGCTCTGGATAAGTATGATATGATTGCAACGTCAAGGACGACGTTTGAGCTTCTGTACGACATATGAGTTTGATATGCTCTGAAATGCTTCATTCACTATTGAGTTTGCTTCGTAATGTTCCATAGATCGTTGATGTGTTCTGGAACATTTTATATGCCATTGATAAGCTCCGATATGTTTCCTTTGTTTCTGATATGCTCCAATTACTCTATGCCCCATCTGTCAGGAACCAAATATGTATGATTAAAAAGGACAATTATGATTCTGCTCCTAATGATATTATGTATACGAAATCGTATATTCTGCTTTTGTGTTTTGATACTGTATCTCTTTGGAAATTGTACTATTTTGATATGGATATGTTAGTCACTTGCTGAGCTCTTTATGCTCACCCCGTTTGTTGATAAATTTTTCAGGATAGCGTATCGCTTGCTTAAATGTTAAGAATGGGCTGAGGCAGTGGAAAGTTTAGAAGACGTTGGGCAGAACTTTTGTTAGCATATATGTAGTTGTGTATAAGCTACCTTGCATCTAATGAAATGTGACTATGAATCTAAACCTGTGGATTTTGTGTAAGTTAAAGGATCCCTCATGTATAGGGTTTTGGAATGTTAAATTAAATTTGTGTAATGATATGAACTTATGGTAAATCGATGATTGTGGTGACTGCATAGATTTCCCCACTTGTGGACTTATATTGTGGTTTTTATTTTGATGAGTCGGGTTCAGATGGTATAAATTTTCGAGTGATGTGTGCTATGTTTATGAATTGCACAGGGATATGAATTGGTAGATTATAGAAGCGAAATTTTTTATTTGAATGTTTTCTTAGTGACCTCAAATGTGTGTTTGGATCCTGGGTTAGTTGTGACGAAAGATTTTAAATATCATGTATATTTTTAGGGGTGTGACAGCATTACTCAAAACGCAAATCAAATAAATACTATCAATTGATTTCATCATCAAAATCCACGATTCAACATATCCAACGAACTTGCACCGCTTAATCCTCAATTCCAACATATCGGGGTTGTGTCTTTTAATACGGGCAGAGTAGCCCCAAATCCTAACAACCTTAAGATTAGGCTTCTTCCCTTTCTATATCTCACATGGTGTAGACATTACCGACTTAGTTGGAACTCTATTCAGAAGGTAAACTAGGGTCTCTAAGGCGTATCCACAAAATGAGATAGGTAGGTCAGCGAAGCTCATCATGGATCGCACCATGTCTAACATTGCATGATTCCTCCTTTTAGATACACCATTGAGCTGAGGTGTATAAGAAGATATCCATTGGGATAGAATCTCATGGTCCTTGAGGAATTAGGTGAACTGTATACTCAAGTACTCAACTCCTTAATCTCATCGAAGAGTCTTAATACTCTTTCCAGTATGGTTCTCCACTTCATTCTTATACTCTCTAAATTTCTTGAATGCCTCAAACTTGTACTTCATTAAGTACACATGTCCGAGAGATCATTAGTAAAGGTAATGAAGTAGGAGTAACCGCCTATTGCATGAGTTGATATAGGACCACATACATCACTATGTATGAGTTCTAACAGCTCAGTGACTCTCTCTCCAGTTTCACTAAATGAAGAGTTGGTCGGTTTTCCATGAAGGCAAGGCTTCCAAGTTGCATATGACTCAGTCGAATAGATCTAGATATCCATTCTTTAGCAACTTTTGAATCCTTCTCTCATGGATGTGACCTAGTCTACAATGTCATAAATATACACTATTCACCTCATATCGTTTCCTATTGGATACACTTACATTCATGATATGTGGAGTAGTGTCTAACATAAACAAACCATCATGCAATGTTCCTCACGTGATGATCTTATCATCTAATAATATTGAATAACCATTATTCTCAAAAACTAATTTATATCTACTAACTATCAAACATGAAATAGAAATAATATTTTTGATAATAGAAGGAATAAAATAACATGCATCCAATGCAATAATAGCTCCACCGAGTAAATGTAGAGTGACCTTGCTAATAGAAACTACAGTAACTTTTGCTCCATTGCCCATCTTGAGGTTCATCTTGCCTCTCGCCAATCTACTAGATCTTGTTAGAATAATGAATTGTAAATATGATAGGCACTACCGGTATCCAATACCCATGTGTTATCATAAAAGTCTAACAAATGGAGACTGATTATGAATATACTTGAAGCTTCTCCAAACTTCTATTTCACCCTCTCTATAAGATACTCTTTGCATTCCTCTTCCAATGCCCATCTTTACTATAGTAGAAGCACTGGCCTTTGTCTTTTGCTGGGTCTTTCATAGCAACCTTTGCTTTTCCCAGTCTACCCTTGCCCTTACCCTTTTTAAGGGACTTTTTTACCTTCATTTTCTTTCTGGTCTCACTAGTATAGAGAAGTGACTTCTCTTTCTTGATAGTGCTCTCTGCTACCCTCAACATATTAAGGAACTCATGGAGAGTCACCTCAAGCTTGTTCATATTAAAATTCATTATGAACTGTGAAAAGAAATCTGGTAGGGACTTAAGCACAAGATCCATACACAGGTTATCCTCTAGGATCATTCCTAGACCTATGAGTTTCTTTATCCACTCAATCATTTTTAGGATATGGTTTTGAATAGGTGTCCCCTCAATTATCTTAGTACAGAAGAGACTCTTGGATATCTCATATCGTTGGGTCCTTCCCTATTCCTCAAATAGTTTACGGACATGTAGGAGAATGAATCTGGCATCCATCTTTTTATGATGTATCTATAATTCAGGAGTCATGGAGCCCAACATGTTACACAGAGTATGAGTGGAGTCATCTATGTACTTCATATAGAAATAACATATAGATTTTGTAGAAAAATAAACAATAAAGATATGGACTTCTATCTTATTCTACTCCCACTATTTTTCTAGCGTATCACGTGACACCCTCAATACATGAAACAGAAGTCTCCGGCAGTCTTCTAGTGGGGATCGAGATCCAATCGGTGTCTTAAATTAACCTTAAGGGACTCGACCAATCATGCTAAGCCTATAATGGTAGGCAACTCTTGCCAATCATAACCCCTTATGACTCCCATCCTATTCAGCCTCCGAACCACCATGGTTTCGAGGGACTCGACCAACCATGATCTTTGGTTAAGTCAATACCATTGTTACAAGATGAGTCTAATTCGGTAATATACCCTCGATAGACTCAATTAAGCATATCATGTCCTCAGGTCACCGATGATATCTCTATGTCATAGGCAAGATAGCAAATCAGGATATAAGTGAGCCTCGAGGGACTCAACAAACTAAACCTATGTCGAAAATCGGTCCTTACCTATAACGATGGAAGGCCATATAGGTCAATCTAATTATCTCATGTTTATGGACTTAATATTTTCGAGAAAGGGGATTTTGATTTGGTCTCATAATATGACGTGTCACATACATATATATTTAATATATATCGATATCGTATAAAATATATATATATATATATATATATATATATATATATATATATATATATATATATATATATATATATATATAGTAGGTGTACAACCAATCACACATCATATGATCAATCACACTAGATGATCATGCAACAGTTGCTGCCTTTTCTCACTTTTTTATAAACAATTTTGACTTTCAAAGCTTTTTTAAAAGACAATGCACACAGTTCAAAATCAATCTTTCACATGAACAACCTGGCTCTGATACTCTATCGATACTTAATAGCCCTTGTAAGGTTGGCTGTCATTCTCGATGACCGACTGTACTTGATCTAGAACTTCTAAACCTATAAGTTCGGTATCAAATAGTGGAGTACTCATACAAGACATCCTTGGTGTCTCAAGTCTAAGAATTAGGTATACTATTAGGATGACAGAATCACTATCTAACAATGAGATATCATCAACCATCCGACATTCCGTGAGCGGATCAATCAGAGAACTCATTCTCCAATGAAAACTTGCACTATAGCCCTAGTGTCTCCATATAAGCAACTATGAGACCGGCTGCCTCTATTATATGGATGGGTATACAGCATACTAGTCTATCTGATTATCTCAATGTCTCTCTCGAGTAACCTATGATTAGAATTATTTAGGGTCTATATTTAAAGGTGAATCGGTCTCATTATCGTGATCTCATCACGATCCGATTGCTATTGCATAGTGTTGAATCTCGGATTTTGATGATAAAACCAATTGATAGTGTTTATGATTTGATCGACATTTTGAGTGATGTAGGAAGATTTAATCACACAGAAATCTTGATCTTGTTATGTGATTTTTAGAGCTCAAAATTGTTGTAAAGGCCAAAAGTTCTTCTCCCTCTTTTCTTCCCAGTTCTGAGCTGTAAAGAGAGGAGAGAAAATTCTATAAGGGTTGTCTCCTAAGCCCGTCAAAAGGAGTGAAACTGTAAAAGGGTGGTTGGCCTTCACCTATTGAAGGAAGGCCTCTAGTTGACGTCGGTGACCTCGTCGGTGGAGGAAGCCAAAAGTGGAGTAGGTCAAGATTGACCGAACCACTCTAAATCTCGGTTTACATTTACTTTGAGCATATTATCTTTACTGCAAACCTCCTCTAAAGCTTACTACTTTTTGCGCATATACGATCGGGTTTCAAGCTTTGCACTTTCCGAATCAGCGTTTAGACGTAAATCTGTTTTTTCGTGCGATCATCATATTTCAGTTTGCATTTACGTTTTGATTTCTATCATAACTGCTAACTGCCTTTATATCCTTGCTTAAACTACATCTCGCCTAATCAAGTGATTTACGAATCAGCATTTAGACGCAAATTAGTTTCTTCGTATGAACGTCGTATTTCAGTTTATGCTTATATTCTGGTTTTCATCATAACTGCAAACTGCCTTCATAGATTGACTTTAACAGCATCTCGCTTGATCTTAAGTTAAAGTAATCTTAGAATCGGCTTTCACACCGAAATCATTTTTATCGTTCGAACGTTTTTTTATTGTTGAAAGATTTTCGCTGCACTAATTCACCCCCCCCCCTCTTAGTGCTCTTGATCCTAACAATTGGTATCAGAGCCCGGTATTTCTCATTTCGGATTTACACCCGAGAGAAATGGCTCTTCATGGCTTTCAAGAGGGCTTATCGATTTTTCGTCCACCGTTGTTTAACGGATTGGACTACACTTATTGGAAAACTTGAATAAGTGTTTTCTTGATTTCTATGAATTTGGATTTATGGAATATCGTTGAAAATAATTTTCAACTTCCCTCTAAACCGATGAACGAATGGTCGGATTTGGATAAGAAGTATTTTTCTTTAAACGCAAAGGCTCTGAATGCATAATTTTGCGCTTTGGACAAAAATGAGTTCAATCGGATTTCTACGTGCGAAACGACTTTTGACATTTGGCGAACACTTGAAATCACGCACGAGGGAACTAGTAGAGTCAAAAACACGAAAGTTAACATTTTATTGCATGATTTTGAGCTTTTTCGAATACAACCAAGCGAGACTATAGGCGACATGTACACCCGTTTCACGGATGTCGTCAATAGTTTAAGAGCTCTTGGAAAATGTTTTTCGGATTTTGAACTCTTAGACAAGATTTTGCGTTCTCTTTCTAAGAAGTGGGATTCAAAAGTAACTGCAATACAAGAAGCTAAAAACCTAAACAACTTGCCACTTGAAGAACTAATTGGTTCGTTGATGACATATGAAATAGTACACAATGCACATGATGAACATGATGAACAAAGTCACCTTCCAAAGAACAGGAAGGATTTGGAACTCCGGACAAATGAATACCACTTGAGCGATAACTCAAGTGATGAGGACAATGATGAACTTGAACTTTAAACACTAAATCTTAATAAGTTTATTAAACAAAAATCTAAAATAGACAATGAACTTGAACGAAGGAAGAAGCCAAAGAAGAGGAAGGCAACCAAGGATGAATCAAGAACTTCCAAAGGTGAAACGACGAATTGGGCTTTGACGGGCTTCGACTACAAGGTAAGTAACTCAACTCTCTTGAATTATTTTGAAATTACTTGATACTCTCATGATGTATTTTCTTTTTTAATTTAGAATTAATGTTTTAAAAAAAATTTATTATGATCATGCTAGTAATTTCGAAAATGATAATATTACATATTTTATGATAAACAAACAAAATGATTTTGATTGAAAATATGAAATCATGGTTAAGAAGTAATAATGTGTATCATGGTGATGTCCATTGTTATTTCTCGATTTTGAGTATATTAAATCATGTTTAATTTGAAGTTATGATTAATGAGTATATATTTTTAAAATTATGTATGATGATTATTGATAATTATGGATTATCGATTTTCATGATAATAACAGTGGCTTTAAAAACTGATGCATGTTTGACATAAATGAAATAGGCATGGTTATATGAAATAGTGTAAGTGTCATGCTTGATGATTGTATACTCAATGATGCATAATGATGTAATAAAAACACTAAATGTTTGGATATCATGATTTATGATTTTATGCATGAGATTATAAAGTTATACATGATGATTTTTGTGACTTATTGTTCTTGATGGTTTTATGATGAAATTCATTTTACGATCCTAAACGTTGATGCATGTTTTCATTTGACATAAATGAAAAGGCATGCTTACATGAAATCGATCACTTAAGATGAAACACTTAAAAAAGGGGGAAAAATATATTATCAATGAAATCATGAATCTATTTATGTTATAAATTTTGTGAGCCATAAAAATGATTTTGATGATTTAAATTTAAAATGAGTTTTATCAAAATCATGATCATGATTTGTCAGATTGAAACAATGATTGAAATAATAGGAATGATGATTTGGAATCATATAATAATGAGTTTATATGTTTAAATAATGATAATGATGCATGCAATGATGAAATATTCATGATAAAATAATTGTTTTGACATTCAAGACTTGAATTTTCATCAATGCTATTTACCTTTGTCATAATTTAGAAATTAACGTAAAGGGTCTTCCCTTCTTTTTGACAATGACAAAGGGGGAGCAAAACATGCCTGAAAGCTAATTTGCTAGCTCATATAATTCAAAAAAATAAGAAAGAAAATAATTACACTTCTCAAAAGAAAAGGAATTGCTATCTTGAACATCACCAAGAAGTGCTATCTGACAAATCTCAAGATGCACAAATGCAAACATGCAAAATTTGTAATTTTGCACATCATTGAAATTTATGATGCTTTGGTGATTATGCATGTTCTAAAATGTTATAAGATTCACTAGCTTGCATGATGTAGAACTTGCTATATTGAACATCACCAAGGAATGATATCTTGCAGAAGCAAAAAGTTAACTTGCACATGTAGCAAAACTTATATTTCAAGAAGCAAGAGTTGCTTTCTTGAACATCTCAAAATTACTAGCTTGCGTGTCTTAAAATTGTAAACTTGTCATCGTACTACCATGATGATGAGCATGCCTTATCTTCATGATTGTATTTGAAAAACTATGGCAAAAATACGTCCTAATGATTGAACGTGTTAAAATTATTTTTTGAACTTTCTTGATTGAATGATCAAATCACTTGATTGGCATAATGATTTTACACAATTACATGTTGGAAATTATGTGCTTGAATACAAAACTTCCATGATAACAAGCATGCTTTACCTTCATGATTGTAATTGAATATCTATAGCAAAACCTTGTCCGAATGCAAGAAAGAGTCAAATTTCATTTTCGGATTCTCTTGATCCTAACATATCAAGTTTACTCTCTTCCGAACTTAACAAGAATATGTCATATCAAGTTTAGTTCATATCATTGATTTTTGACATATGTAATCAACTAGCAAATACATCTCTCATACACATATCTTGTGAAAAATATTTTTTTGAGAAATGGATTTGATGAATATGGATGAAAGTGTTTTTACTTGCAAGGATTTATTTCACATACATATCTTGATTCTTGTAAAAATGAAGCATGATTTAATCTCTCACGATTCTAACTTCACTCGAAGTAAACTCACAAATAGCATGTATCACAAATAGTCTTCCTCCGTCATGCAAAAAGATAATAACAGATAAAAAAGGAAGAAGTTTTCAAAGCTATCTCCATGTCATGTTTTCCTTGAGATGTTTGTATAATTGATATCCTATCACTCACTGTTGGAAAATGACATGAACCTAGTTGTGACATGAATAATTACAAGCACTTATGCTTAAAATTTGCTTATATCGTTCTCCGTTTTGTTGATGACAAAGGGGGAGAAATGTTAGGATCGAAGCGGCACTAAGAGGGGGGGGGGGGGGGGGGGGTGAATTAGTGCAGCGGTAAAGTGCGATAAACTTTTCACGATTTAAACACTTTTCGAAAACTTCGTACGATAAAAGCAACGTTTTTGTTTAAAATCGTTTCGATTGCATTTTAACTTGAAGGGATAAGTAAGACGGAGACAAAGCAGTATAGCATTAAAGTGCAAATAGTTTGCAGTCATGTAAATGACAATAAGTAAATGCAAACCAGAGATCACGCCGATTTTACAGTGGTTCGGTCAAATGACCTACATCCACTTGCGAGGCCCCTATTTGATGAGGCTCCCACCTTCCACTAGCAAATCTCTTGAAAGGGAAGGGTGAATACCCCTCTTACAACTTTTTACAAGTGGTTCACTCTCTTACAGATTTTCAGCAAGAAAGAAGGAGGTGAACACTAGCAAATTGAAAACAAGACTAGCTAAGACTTTTCTAAGGCCTTTCTCTCAAACACTTGCTGCTCAAAAAGTTGTAATCTCAGCTGAGATTTGAGGGGTATTTATAGGCCTCAAGAGGATTCAAATTTGGGCTCCAAAATTTGAATTCTCTTTGAGTTCCCGATGCTGGTGGTGCCACCGCCTGTCAGTGTCTGACACTGACAGTGGACGGGCGGTGCCACCGCCCAGCCCAGGTGGTGCCACCGCCTGGCTCTCGGGTGCTGGGCGGTGCAACCGCCCAGTCTGGCGGTGCCACCGCCAGACCCTTCGGTTCACTGGTTGGGCTTTAAATTTAGCCCAAACCAAGTCTAATTTTGGGCCCAGTTGGCCCCTAACCAGGATATAGGATTATCTCTTAATCCTAATCCTAATTACAAGTGAACTACAGAACAAAAAAACATCGTAAGCAAGTTTTCAACTGCGAACGTCGAGTCTTGTTCCGGCGAGCTTTCCGACAAACTTCTTCCGACGGACTCCCAACAAGCTCCCGATCTTGTGATGACTTTAACGAGTAGCCGAGCCTTCTCGGTGATCTCCGTGAATCCTCCGACGATCTCTTCAGCGAACTTCTGAGAATTCCGACAGGTTCCCGATTTCTTCTCGGATGGTTCCGGCAGCATCTCCGATGATTCTTCGGACTCTTAAACGTCTATCGAACTTGACTCCGGTATTCTTGCTTTGTGTTTTCTGGTTATCATAGTTAATCCTATACACTTAACTCAATAATATGGATTAGATCAATAAACCCATCAATTGATTTTATCATCAAAATCCGAGATTCAACAATCTCCCCCTTTTTGATGATGACAATCAATTGATGACGGAGTTAAACATAACTCCCCCTATCTATATGCCATATTATGAGAAGGTAAAAACACTTGAATTCTATCCCATTGAATTCAAGCATAAACCGATAAGTTATAACCGTAGAACTTATCGTTATTCTCATTGAGCATAAGTAAATGCGAAACTTCGATGAAAATCATTTTCAAGTCGAATGATAAGAGATAATTTTTACTACCACAGGAGATAAAGATTTTCAACATGAATTTCATGATATACATGTTAGACATGCTTTCAATATTATCAATCGATCTTGCGATATTCTCAAAGATTTTGCAAGCCATATAAGACATTCATATCACACAAGCTTTTGCAATTAATATAAGTCACGCTATTAAAATGATACAAGTCATCACTTTTCTCCCCCTTTGTCGTCAACAAAAAGGGAATGAGACTTGAAGCACATAATTTGTGATTATAATATCAGAAATTCAGCATTGATCAGAAAAATTTATCAGTCAAAATTAAGTATGCTAAATTCATCTTAAAGGAAAATTTAGCATTCATTCATTTTATCAAATCTCTTATTTCTATAAATAACAAAAATTGTAGATGTACAAGGAAGAGATAGTGAAAATTTTTTTTTCATGTACTAACTCCAATAAGTCAAGATCATAATTCGAATACAAATCCATTCAAATTCAATTCGTCAATTTGAAACTCATAATCAAGCCATCAAAATTAATTTCGAGATGCACAAAATATCATAAAATCATTAGAGAAAGAATACAGCATTAAGATTAATCTTTCAAATTTGCCAACAATACTTATCCAGAATTCATCTTAAAAGCAAAAAATGAGCATTCATCCAGAAGCATATATCTAGAATTTTAAAAATACATTTAAAAAGAAGGTTCAGTTTTCGTTCAAAAGATGACCAGCTTGGAACTTGAGATTAAGAGTAAACAGAACAAAACAAAAAGATACATCAATCCTTAGGAGGTAATCCATAGTGCTTATACATAACATCTATTTTTTGATTTAGTTGTCGTAGTTCCTTCAAAATTTCAATTTGCTGGAGTTGAATTTGTTCTTGCTGCGATTTGAGTTGGTCTTGTTGAAATTTGATCTGAGACAGTTCTACCATAATGAGTCCTTTAGAGGATGAAACAGGAGCTAAAGGTGCTGCACCAAAGGGACTAGGAGGAGGAGATTCATTTCCCCTAAAAATTGGTGTTTCTGGTTGTTCTACTAGTGGAGGAATAAGATCAGTCCTTCTAGGTTGCCTTACCCATATTCCATTGTTAAACGTGCACCTATATCTATCACTTTGAATTCTTTCTTCATCGGTTGGGATGCAAATGTCATAGGCACGAAGAAATCTAGTGATTAACCCCCCATATGGCAACATAATATCTTTAGCTGTGATGTCCTGCATGTGTTGCCGTATTGAGTATCCAAAACAGTTATGTTGGCCGGTCATAATCCAATACATAGTGCTTTTCTCTATTAGACTCATTTCATCAAGATGATATTGCTTAGGAAATAGTATGCTTGTCATGATATGATGAAGAATCTTAGAGTTAAAAGGTAGTAAGTGTTCGCAACTCTTGGGTATTATTCCGAGGTTCGAGTTTGCAAAAATGGTTTCGACAGCTTCGGTGTAAGTTGCTCCTATTATATTAGCATCCCATTTTCCTCTAAAATAGCAGCCCCTATCTTTTTCAATGATTCCAATTAGTTCACAAATATAATTATCAGAAATCCTAATTTGTGTTCCTAAAATGTAAGTACTTAGGCTATCGTTATCTACCCATAGGTTTGCATAAAAGAGCCTAACGAATCTAGGATAAAGTGGTTCATCTATTTGTAAGAGAGGTAGGGCCTCTAGATGAGCAAACCACCTAATGGGTTCTAAGTCTCCTAGTTCATCGAGATCAACGTGTTTACCCTTATGGATATATCGTGTTTCAAAATTTGGAAACCTAAGGGCGTCTTCTTTGGATCTAAAAATATTGTGGTCATATGAATCTCTTTCAATCCTTTTCCCTTTTGATCTCTTAGGAGCCATTGTCTAGACAAAATGATAAGAGAAATATGAAATTGTAATGAGTAGGTAAAACAAGAAGAAAAGGAAGTGAAGATTTTACCTTATGGAGTGTTTCTTGGATGATGGAGAGTTTGGACCAACAAGAATCCTTCTCCAAGGTTTGTAGAAGTTAGAATGAGGGATTGAGAGAGTTTGGGAGAGTTGGAGCAAGGGTTCCACGGGTTGGGGGCGGTGTCACCGCCGGCCCTAACCATTTTGGATTTATAGGGTGTCTCGGGCGGTGCCACCGCCAAACCGAACGGTGCCACCGCCTGGCGCCCGAGCGCTCAGGCGGTGCTATCGCCGGTTCTGGCGGTGCCACCACTGGTGTGCTGTGCTGATTTTATTTTATTTTATTTTATTTTTTTTTTTTTAAGGTGTTTGACTCAAGATAGGTTAAGATAATGAGTTATACTTCAGTATATCATCTTGAATCGAAGGAGAGTGATGAAGTCAAATTCATAGAAGAACGGAAAAGGATGAGACATTTTTTGAAAAATATATTCAAACAAGCTTATTTTCAAGGACAATTTAACATGCCTAGTTCCCTTCTAATAAATTCAAATTGGTCTTTATTTAAGGCTTTTGTAAAAATATCTGCTAATTGATGCTTTATGTCAATAAATTCTAAAACAACATTATTGTTAAGGACATGATCGCGTATGAAATAATGCCTAATATCGATATGCTTAGTTCTAGAGTGTTGAATTGGTTTTTTGGTGAGACATATGGCACTAGTATTATCACATTTTATGGGAACATTTTTGAAGTGAATTCCATAGTCTTCTAATATATTTTTCATCCAAACAACTTGTGCACAGCATGCACTTGCAACAATGTATTCGGCTTCCACCGTAGATAGTGCAACTGAATTTAGTTTCTTGGAAGTCCAAGAAACAAGTGCATGTCCTAAAAATTGGCATGTTTCGGATGTACTTTTTCTATCTATCCTGCATCCGCCAAAATCGGCATCTGCATAAGCTATTAAATCAAAATTTTCAGATTTTGGATACCACAATCCTAAATTTGGAGTTCCTTTAAGATACCTAAATATTCTTTTAACACTTTTAAGATGAGATAATTTAGGATTTGATTGAAACCTAGCGCAAAGTCCTACACTAAACATAATATCCGGTCTAGTCGCGGTGAGGTAGAGTAGACTACCTATCATTCCCCTATATGTTTTTTGAACGAAATTTTTACTATTTTCATCCATATCTAACTTAGTCAAAGTACTCATAGGGGTGTTTATTGCTTTTGAATTATCCATGTTAAATCGTTTTAACAATTCTAATATATATTTAGATTGGTTAAGAAATATACCATCACTAAGTTGTTTGATTTGTAATCCAAAAAGAAAGTTAATTCACCCATTAAACTCATTTCAAATTCATGACTCATACATTTGGCAAATGATTCACATAGTGATTCATCCGAAGAGCCAAAAATAATATCGTCAACATAAATTCGCACAATAAGAAAATTATTTTCAAAATGTTTAATAAACAATGTAGTATCAACCTTGCCTTTGGTAAAATTATTTAAAATAAGAAAGGAACTAAGCCTTTCTTACCAAGTGCTCTAGGAGCTTATTTCAAGCCATAGAGAGCCTTAGTCAATTTGAATACATGATTAGGAATAAGAGAATTTTCAAATCCGGGAGGTTGTTCGACATATACTTCTTCGGAAATAAAACCATTCAAGATAGCACTTTAGACATCCATTTGAAATAGTTTAAAATTATTACTACTAGCATAGGCAAGGAGCATCCTTATGGCTTCTAATCGAGCCATGGGAGTGAAGGTTTCTTCGTAATCGATACCTTCTTCTTGGTTGAAACCTTTGGCCACTAATCTAGCCTTATTTCTAACCACGATACCATTTTCGTCTTGCTTGTTTCTAAAGACCCATTTAGTACCAATGACTAAATGGTCACTAGGTCTAGGAACAAGCTTCCATACCTTATTCCTCTCAAATTGATTCAATTCCTCTTGCATTGCGATAACCCAAAAATCATCTTATGGCCTCGTCAATGCATTTAGGTTCGATTTGAGAAAGGAAGGCGGCGTTAGCACAAAAATTCTTGAAAGAGGAACGAGTTTGAACCCCTTTTGATGTATCGCCTATAATTAGCTCCTTTGGATGAGCATCTATATACTTCCATTCCTTGGGTAAGGAAATTTCGGAAGAAGGTGCATCCAAGTTGCTATTTTGAGGAGGGGGTTCATTTAAATTCAAATTATCAAAACCAAGATCATCATCAAAATAATTTTTCTTTAAATTAGAAATTTCATTAAAAACTACATGAATAGACTCTTCTATTACTAAGGTTCTTTTGTTAAAAACCTGAAAAGCCTTAAAAACGGAAGAGTAACCAAGAAAGATGCCTTCATCGGATTTAGCATCAAATTTTCCTAAGGCATCCCTTTCATTCAAAATAAAGCATTTACAACCGAAAACTTTAAAATAGGAAATATTTGGTTTTTTGTTATTCCATAATTCATAGAGAGTTTTTGATAAGGATGGTCTTATTAGGACTCTATTCATGATGTAACAAGCCGTATTTACGGCTTCGGCCCAAAAATACTTAGGTAAACTATGTTCATTTAACATAGTTTTTGCCATTTCTTATAGATTTCTATTTTTTCTTTCAACTACTCCATTTTGTTGGGGATTCCTCGGAGTGGAGAAGTTGTGATTGTATCCATTCACCTAACAAAAATTTTGAAAGTCACGGTTTTGAAATTCGCCACCGTGATCACTCAGAATTGATGAAATCATGAAACCATTTTCGTTTTGAGTGAGTTTACAAAATTTAGAGAAACACTTGAAGCAATCACTTTTGTGAGCTAATAAATAGGTCCAAGTGTATCTAGTATAGTCATCCACAATTACAAACGCATATTTGCTTCCCCCTAGATTTGTAGTGTCAATTGGTCCAAATAAGTCCAAATGAATCAGTTGTAAAGGTCTAGTGGTGCTAATTTGAGTTTTTGGTTTGAAACTAGTTTTTATTTGTTTACCTAGTTGACATGCATCGCATACTTTGTCCTTAATAAACTTTATATTTGGAATTCCTCGCACTAAGTCTCTAAATGAGATCTTACATATTAGTTTCATGCTTGCATGGCCTAGTCTCCTATGCTAAAGCCAAGCATCATCATTTAGAGCGGAGAAGCACATTTCATTACTTAGTTCATCAAGGTTGATGGTATATACATTATTTTATTTTAATGCAATCATAGTCAAGTTATTGTTTGATTTTTCGATAATACACATATTTGATTCGAATCTAACGATATAACCTTTATCGCATAGTTGACTAATACTTAAGAGATTATGTTTCAATCCATCAACTAGTAAAACATTATCAATGGAAAAACTAAATTTGTCACCAAAAGTTCCCTTGCCAATGATTTTGCCTTTGTTGTTGTCTCCGAAGGTGACGTACCCTTCTTCTTTGCTAGTGAGCATAGAGAAATGAGATGGATCTCCAGTCATATGTCTTGAGCATCCACTATCGAGATACCATCTCTTGCTCCTAGCTTGTGGGTTTGTCTACAAAAGACGATGACTTTTAGGTACCCATTTGATTTTGGGTGCCTCAAAAATTGATCCACTAACTTTGTTATTTATTATTGAATCCTTTATAGTTCCTTTAGGAACCCATATTAATTTTTGTAAACTAATTTTCCTAAATGGGTATTTGTAGGCAATATGTCCGGATTTACAACAGAAGTTGCATTTCAAATAAGAGGAAACATGTCATGTAGGTCCTTTTATGAAAGTGGTAGGATTTTGATGTAATCCTTTTACAAATCCAATTCCATTTCTATTTTCGACGTGACCCTTGTTTGCAAGGATCATATCTAATCCTTTGCTACCAACCTTAAACTTGTTTAAGGTTTCTTTAAGAAGCAAATTTTTATTTTTTATTGCTTCTAAATGCTCACACTTAGAGCATGGAGGAGTTTGAAGATTATCAAACTTATCTTGTAGCAAAGTATGCTCTTTCTTTAAGATACTTAACTTCTTGCTAATAGTTCTACGTTCATCAAATAATTCATGAAAAACGATAGAGAGTTCTTCAAAAGATAAATCTTCATTAAATAAATCACATACCTCTTCTCCTAAAGCCATTAGCACGTAATGAGCAACTTGCTCGGTGTTGGACTCCTCTTCTTCGGACGCGCTTGAATCATCCCACGTTGTCTTGAGCGCCTTCTTCTTCGATGTTCTCTTTTTGGCTTGAGGACAATCATTCTTGTAGTGTCCTGGTTTTTTACACTCATAGCAAATCACTTGGTCCTTCTTTTGTTCAACTTTATTTTTTGTATTATTTTTAAATTTGTTCTTTCTTAAATATTTTTTAAATTTTTGAGTCAAAAGTGCAATGTCATTGTCACTGTCCTCATCACTTGATGTTCCTTTCAAGTTGTCTTCTTGTGATGTAAGTGTCATATCCTTCCTGTTCTTTGGAAGGGGGTTCTCGAGCTCGTCATGAGCTTGACATGTCATTTCGTAGGTCATTAGAGACCCAATAAGTTCTTCAAGAGGGAATGTTTTGAGGTCCTTGGCCTCTTGAATGGCCGTAACTTTTGGATCCCAACTTTTAGGAAGAGATCTTAAGATTTTGTTTACTAGTTCAAAGTTAGAAATTTTTTTACCAAGAGCTTTGAGTCCATTGATGACTTCTGTGAAACGGGTGTACATGTCTCCGATAGACTCACTTGGTTTCATTCGGAAAAGTTCATAAGAGTGCACAAGGATGTTGATTTTGGACTCTTTCACTCGGCTAGTGCCTTCATGAGTGACCTCAAGAGTTCTCCAAATATCAAAAGCCGAATCACAAATTAAAACACGATTAAACTCATTTTTATCTAGTACACAAAACAAGGCATTCATAGCCTTTGCGTTTAAAGCAAAAACCTTCTTCTCCGATTCATTCCATTCGCTCATCGGAAGAGAAGATTTTTGAAATCCGTTTTCGACAATAGTCCAAAGCTCGAAATCCATGGAAATGAGGAAGATCCTCATACGGGTCTTCCAATACGTGTAATCCGACCCATTAAACATAGGTGGACGTGTGATAGAGTGTCCCTCATGCATGCCAGAGTAAGCCATCTCTCTTGGGTATTAAACCAAATATGAGAGTGAGCCTTGCTCTGATACCAATTGTTAGGATCAGGCGGTAAAATGCGATAAACTTTTCACAATTTAAACACTTTTCGGAAACTTCGTACGATAAAAGCAACGTTTTTGTTTAAAATCGTTTCGATTGCATTTTAACTTGAAGGGATAAGTAAGACGGAGACAAAGCAGTATAGCATTAAAGTACAAATGGTTTGCAGTAATGTAAATGATAATAAGTAAATACAAACCAGAGATCACGCCAATTTTACAATGGTTCGGTCAAATGACCTACATCCACTTGCGATGCCCCTCTTCGATGAGGCTCCTACCTTCCACTAGCAAATCTCTTGAAAGGGAAGGGTGAATACCCCTCTTACAACTTTTTACAAGCGGTTCACTCTCTTACAGATTTTCAGCAAGAAAGAAAGAGGTGAACACTAGCGAATTGAAAACAAGACTAGCTAAGACTTTTCTAAGGCCTTTCTCTCAAACACTTGCTACTCAAAAAGTTGTAATCTCAGTTGAGATTTGAGGGTTATTTATAGGCCTCAAGAGGATTCAAATTTGGGCTCCAAAATTTGAATTCTCTTTGAGTTCCCGATGCTGGTGGTGCCACCGCCTGTCAGTGGCGGTGCCACCGCTTGTCAGTGTCAGACACTGACAGTGGACGGGCGGTGCCACCGCCCAGCCAAGCGGTGCTACCGCCCAGCTCTCAGGCGCTGGGCGGTGCCACCGCCTGGCTCTCGGGTGCTGGGCGGTGCAACCGCCCAGTCTGGCGGTGCCACCGCCAGACCCTTCGGTTCATTGGTTGGGCTTCAAATTTAGCCCAAACCAAGTCTAATTTTGGGCCCAGTTGGGCCCTAACCCAGATATAGGATTATCTCTTAATCGTAATCCTAATTATAAGTGAACTACATAACAAAAAAACATCCTAAGCAAGTTTTCAACCGCGAACGTCGAGTCTTGTTCCAGCGAGCTTTCCGACGAACTTCTTCCGACGGACTCCCAACAAGCTCCCGATCTTGTGATGACTTTAACGAGTAGCCGAGCCTTCTCGGTGATCTCCGTGAATCCTCCAACGATCTCTTCAGCTAACTTCCGAGAATTCCGACAGGTTCCCGATTTCTTCTCGGATGGTTCCGGCAGCATCTCCGACGATTCTTCGGACTCTTAAACGTCCATTGAACTTGACTCCGGTATTCTTGCTTTGTGTTTTCTGGTTATCGTAGTTAATCCTGCACACTTAACTCAATAATATGGATTAGATCAATTAACCCATCAATTGATTTTATCATTAAAATCCGAGATTCAACAAGAAATATATAAATTGATGCTATGAACACTGATGCTATGCTTGCATCATCAAGAGATATATGAATTGATATGATTGCCATATTTGTAATGCTTGCATCATCAAGAGATATATGAATTGATGCTATGATTGCCAAACTTGCATTATGCCATGTTTGCATCATGCGTTAAGATATCAAGAACTTGTATCGTAATTTTACGCGTTGATATCTTACCATGTGATGAAATGCTACAATTGATAAACACTTGAAAAGTTTGCGTTATGATATCAAAAGCTTACATCGCAATTTTACATGTTGATATTTGATAATAGCAAACTTGCATGATGATAAAACTTGATATTATGTTTTTCATGCAATGAGTTGAACCAATATCACAAACACTTGATTGTGGTACTTCTTTTTGTTGATGACAAAGGGGGAGAAGTATGTTGATGACATGACATGTTATGCATACGTTCATGATGACGTGTTGCAAGTATTCATGATGAATATTGCAATGACTTGAATTCAGTTTGAATTCAAGATTCTATCAATATGGCATATTGATAGAGGGAGTTTGTTTAAACTCCGGGAGTTAAGTTTAACTCTGTCATCAAGTAGTTGTCATCATCAAAAAGGGGGAGATTGTTGAATCTCGTATTTTGATGATGAAATCACTTGATACATGTTTATGATTTAATCTACATTTTGAGTAACGCAGGATGCTTCGATCAGGATGAGACAATTAAAGCAGGAAAATCATGTTGTGCCGGAGGAACATGTCAGAAGATTGGACGTCGGGCCGGTGGATCGGTCGACGTATCGATAGAAGGCTTCGGGTCGTGGACTTGGGCATCAGGCCAAGAAGAGCGAGTATTGTGCCAAGGATATCGGAGTTGCGGAGTCAACTGGCCGATTGGGCAATATGCCGCAGGAGAGGACGATGCGCCGAAGAATCAGACGAAGCGTCGAGGGACCAATGACATGCCGGACAACTTGGTTAATTGCTTAGGATTAATTGTCTCGATCGAAGTTTTGTTTTACATGTGCAGGATTAACTACGATGAAAATAAGATATGCAGCAAGAGTTGCGCCGAAGTCACGACAATGATCACGTTGGGAGTTCGAGAGTTCGACGGAAATTCGGACAGTCGTCGGAGGTTCTGCGGGAATAAATCCGAGAAGTCCATGAGCTTGCCAAAGAAGCTCGTCTGAACTCGGAAAGTGGATCGTCGCAAGTCCAGGAGTTTGCCGGAAGTCCATAGGAGCATCGCCGAGGGTTCATCGGATGATCGACGGAAGTTCGCCGGAAGCTCGCCGGAAGAAGCGATTGACGCACCGAAGCAAGTTGCAGTAAATGTCTTAGGAAATATCGTAGTTAGCATAATGATTAAGTTGGAAATGGGAGGTGATCCCATTAACTTAATCTTGGGGCAATTGGGCCCCTGAAAAACCCAAATTGGGCCGAATGGATCAACCCATTCGGACCCTGATTTCTGCCAAGCGGTTGAACCGCCCAAGGCAAGAGGTTGCACTGCTTGGGCTCAGTCTCTGAGCGAGACTGGGCGGTGCAACCTCCCCTGACAGGAGGTGGCACCGCTTGGGCTCGGTCTCCGAGCACTGGCTGAGCGGTGCAACCGCCTCAGTCAGGAGGTTGCACCGCTTGAGCTCGTTCTTCGAGCTCTGGTAGGAGGTGCAACTGCCCCTGACAGGAGGTAGCACCGCCCAGAGGCTCAGTCTTCGAGCTCTGCTAGGCGGTGCAACCGCTCCAGTCAGGAGGTGCAACCGCCTGATCCCAGAATTCCGGGAATTGACAGTTTTGAGCTCCAAATTCAAATTGGGTTGGGGCCTATAAATACCCCACCCATTCAGCACTGAAAGAACACTGAACACACACCGAAATCTTGATCTTGTTCTGTGATTTTTAGAGCTCAAAATTGTTGTAAAGGCCAAAAGTTCTTCTCCCTCTTTTCTTCCAAGTTCTGAGCTGTAAAGAGAGGAGAGAAAATTCTGTAAGTGTTGTCTCCTAAGCCCGTCAAAAGGAGTCAAACTGTAAAAGGGTGGTTGGCTTTCGCCTATTGAAGGAAGGCCTCTAGTTGACGTCGGTGACCTCGTCGGTGGAGGAAGCCAAAAGTGGAGTAGGTCAAAAGAAGGCCTTTACTCTAAATCTCGGTTTGCATTTACTTTGAGCATATTATCTTTACTGCAAACCTCCTCTAAAGCTTACTACTTTCTGCGCATATATGATCGGGTTTCAAGCTTTGCACTTTCCGAATCAGCGTTTAGACGTAAATCTATTTTTTCATACGATCATCATATTTCAGTTTGCGTTTACGTTTTGATTTCTATCATAACTGCAAACTACCTTTATATCCTTGGTTAAACTGCATCTCGCCGAATCAAGTGATTTACGAATCAGCATTTAGACGTAAATCAGTTTCTTCGTACGAACGTCGTATTTCAGTTTGTGCTTATATTCTGGTTTTCATCATAACTGCATACTGCCTTCATAGATTGACTTTAACGCCATCTCGCTTGATCTTAAGTTAAAGTAATCTTAGAATCGGCTTTCACACCAATATCGATTTTATCATTCGAACATTTTTTTATCGTTGAAAGATTTCCGCTGCACTAATTGACCCCCCCCCCCCTCTTAGTGCTCTTGATCCTAACACCTTCGAGGTCACCGGCGTTCACTAAAGGTCTTCATTCAATTGGCGAATACCAACCACCTTTTACAGCTCTTTCTCCTTTTGCTGGGTTTAGGAGATAACCCTTACAAGTCCCACTTATCTTTCTTGGATGTTTACAAGTCTAAGAGAGGGAGAAGGAGAACTCTTCTCACTTTTACAATACTTTTCACACCCTAAACACTTAGAATTTTTCACACATAATAGCACTTTGTTACCCTTTCATACAGAAAAGGGTGAGGTATTTATTAGCCTCAATGGCTTCAAAAATAGAGCCAAAAAGTGTCTCATCCCGGATTTCTGGGGTACGGGCGGTACCACTACCATTATTGGGTGGTACTACCACCTGTAGTCTAACATCGAGCAGTACCACCGCCGTGACAAGGGCGGTACCACCACCCAAAACTCTTGGGAAACCGAGTCTCAAGCAGTGCCACCACCGACTGTGATTACAGATGCTGAATGGGCTATCCAATCTGGCCCAATTTATCCCTGTTAATGGCCCAATTGGCCCCTAACTAAGTTAGTGGGATCACCTCCCAATCCTAACTCAATTTATAGTTCTAACTATGATTAAGGCAAGCAATTAGTCCAATATGTTGATTTTTCTTTCGGTGATCCTCCAGCGAACTTCTCGGCGAGTCATCCGGCATGCTTTCGGTGAACTCCTAACGAACTCTCGGCGAGCTTCTGGCGATCTCCCGACAAACTCTTGATGATCTTCCGGTGAGCTTTCAACGAGTCTTCCAATGAAATCTCGGCAATCTTCCGACAAGCTCTTGACGAGTCTTCCGGTATATCGTCCGAATGTCAAACTCCGGCCCATCATTTGCTTTATGCCTTACTGCTATCGTAGTTAATCCTACATACTTATCTCAACACATAGATTAGATAAATTAATTTACTAATTTATTTCATCATCAAAATTTGAGATTCAACAATCTCCCCCTTTGATGATGATAATCAATTGGTGAATGAGTTAATCTTAACTCCCCCTATCTATATGTCATACTTGAGAAAATATAAACTTGAATTCACAATCGAAATTAGAAATCACATGCATTGTGTATTATTATAAATTCAAGTTATCAAGATATCAAATGAACAATTACTTCATGCACGATAAAATGTTTTGGCATAGCCTTTCATCACTACTTGCATGAAATATTATTATTATTGCATTGTAATACTTAAAAGTTGATAATATTAAGAATCCGATATAATATTCAAAATTCTCAGCTTTTAAAGATATCACATCATCATAGAGATCAAAGTAAGCACAGTTTCAACATCAAACTAAGCACGATATTGCATCATTGTATGATAACATACTCATCATTTAAAGAGATCATAACATTATCGGAATCAAAGCACAGAATTTCAACATCAAAGTAAGTAGCATTTTAAGTTTACAATATCAAGGTAAACAACATAAGATTACAACATCAAAGTAAGTAGAGTAAAAGAGAGGGATTTCATCCACTTTTCCCCCTTTGACATCAACAAAAAGACATAATTATTCAAGTGGTGGCAAGTCAAAATATCTAAACAAGGTATTGAGTTGTTGATGAATCTCCTACAACTTAGTTAAAATTTGATCTTGGCATTGTTCAAGTTGATATTGACGTTGTTCAAATCGATCCATTTGAGTCCCTATGTCATCGATGGATGAGGGAGGTGCTTGCTCTACTAGAGATGTTGTCCCAAAGGGACCAGTTGGAGGAGATTGATTACCCCTAAAAATTGGTGTTTCAGGTTCTAGTTTAGGTGGGAGGGGATCAGTCCTTCTAGGTAATCTAGTCCATATCCTATTTCTGAATATACACCTCAACCGTCGAAGTAGGCTTCTATTTATGACATTAAATCTATCTAGTTTCATAACTTCTTTGTCAGGTGGGATAGCTTCATAAGCATGGATTAGTCTTGTGATCAAGCCACCATATGGAAGCATCATATCTTTTTTGATAGTTCAATCATGTTTTGATGGATTAGGTAACCAAAACAATTATTATATCCCTTCATAATCCAATACATGGTTCCTAATTCCATTTGACTTACTTCATCATGATGTTATTGTTTTGGGAGAATAATACTTATCAGGATGTGATGAAGTATTTGTTAGGATCGGAGCGGCACTAAGAGAGGGGGGTGAATTAGTGCAGCGGATTAAAACTTCGGTTTTGAAAAAATCTTTCGTACGATAAAAAACCAAACATGAAAAGCTTAATAACTTAGAAGCGTATGGAAGCGTAATGACTAAGTAAAGTAGTTTGTAGTATGTAAATGGCAAGAATAAAATGCAAACCAGAGAAGACGGTAGTTTATAGTGGTTCGGTCAATCGTGACCTACATCCACTCCTCCGATTCCTCTTCCGTCGAGGCCACCAGCATCCACTAATAATCTTCCTTTACTAGGCGAAGATCAACCTCCTTCTTACACCCCTCTTACAACCTCTTACAAGTGGTTCACCCTTTTACAAAGATTTCAATGAAAAGAAAGGAGGTGAACACTCACGCTATTGAAAACAAGACTTTTCCTAAAGCTTTTCTCAACTTCTAGCTTCTCAAAAGGTTGTATCCTCTGCTAAGAATTGAGGGGTATTTATAGGCCCCAAGAGGATTCAAATTTGGGCTCCAAAATTTGAATTATCTTGGGTTTCCGAGGCTGGCGGTGCCACCGCCTGTTAGTGGCGGTGCCACCGCTTGTTAGTGTCTGACACTGACAGTGGACTGGCGGTGCCACTGCCCAGTCAAGCGGTGCCACCACCCAGCTCTCGGGTGCTGGGCGGTACCACCGCCCAGTCTAGGCGGTGCCACCACCTAGGCCAATTCAGCTCACTAGTTGGGCTCCAAACTTGGCCCAAACCAGTCCGAACTCGGGCCCAATTGGCCCCTACTTGGGTTATAGGATTAACACCTAATCCGAACCCTAATTAACGTGCTAACTATGAATTTAAAGACATTTTCTAAGCTATTACAAAATTCGTAAGTCAAGACTTCTTCTGACGAGCTTCCGACGAACTTCCGACGAACTTCCGACGGTCTTCCGATAAACTCTCGGAAACCATTCTGCAGACTCCCGGCAAGCTCCTAGACTTCACGATTTGATCTTGGCGAGTTCCAACGAGCTTCTTCGGCAAGCTCCAATCTTTCTCGGTGAGCTCCGTGAACTTCCAACGAACCTTCTGGCGAGCTTTCGAAAAACCCTTCGGCAAGCTCCCTACTCATTCATGGCTAGTTCCGGCAGCATTCCCGATGAACCTTCGGACTTCCGTCGAACTCTCGAACTCGCAACAAATCCTTTGTGCTTGACTCTGACACTTTGTTTCACTTTATGTCTTCGTCGTTATCGTAGTTAATCCTGCACACATAAGCCAAAACTCTACTCCGATCTAGACAATTATTACAACGCGAATTGACATTCTTTTGCCTGGCACGTTATTGGTTAGCGCTTCGTCCAATTCTTCAGTGCATCGTCCTCTCTTGCGGCTTGTTGCCCAATCGACGATTGACCTCCGCAACCCCAATATCCTTGGCCCAATTCTGCTCTTGGCCCGATGCCCGATGCCCGACGTCCGAAGTCTTCTGCCATCCAATATCCTAACGTGATCTCCTCTAGTGCAACGTCAATTCCTCCTGCGTTAACTGTCTAATCCTGATCAAGTAGACCTGCATCACTCAAAATGCAGTTTAAATTATAAACACATATCAAGTGGTTTCATCATCAAAATACGAGATTCAACAATCTCCCCCTTTTTGATGATGACAACCACTTGATGACGGAGTTAACCTTAACTCTCGGGGTTTAAACAAACTCCCCCTATCAATATGCCATATTGATAGAACCTTGAATTCAAACAGAATTCAAGTCATTGCAATATTCATCATGAATACTTGCAACACATCATCATGAACATATGCATAAACTTATGCATCACATGTCATGTCATCAACACACTTCTCCCCCTTTGTCATCAACAAAAAGGAGAAGTACCACAATCAAGTGTTTGTTATATGGGTTCAACTCATTCCATGAAAAACATAATATTAAATTTTTATTATCATGCAATCTAGCAATTTTACAATGTTTTAGAACTTGCAAGCTAGCAATTTAGAGATGTTCAAGAAAGCAACTCTTGCTTCTTGAAATATGCAAGTTTTATAAGCTAGCAAATTCAAATATATGCAAGTTGGCATATTTGCTTTTCTTGAGATAGCACATTTTTGCATTTTCTTGATGTTTCAAGCTAGCAATTCTCGGTGATGTTCAAGATAGCAATTTCTTCTCTTTTGAGAAGTGTAATTTTTTCTTTTTTCTTGAATTGTGCTAGCAATCTATCTCCCCCTTTGTCATTGTCAAAAAAAAGGGAAAAACCCTTTACATCAATTTCTAAATCATGACAAAGGTAAGTAATCATTCTTCTTTGTGCATCATTATAGTTTCAATGCACAAATTCATTAACATTACATTTCATTTTTTTTATGCACGATACCAAATCATCATTATGAGCATATTAAACATGATATTCAAGCATTCATGATATATCATTTTGGCAACATGATCATAGCTATTCAAATGATGGTATCTAAATGTCGAAATTCATTACATCCTATCATGCATGATCATTGACTTCTCATTTGTATTTCATGCATTATTTCATTTCATCTCATAAGGAATATCAAGAAGAGTTATTGGGTGATGAGATAAATATTTTATGAATACACGAAATTGTATAAAAATCATATCATAAGTGTTTCATGTATTCATATTATCACATGAAGCATACAAGACAATAATACAAAGAAATCATGTCATAAAGGATATCAACGT
This sequence comes from Musa acuminata AAA Group, assembly GCF_036884655.1. Classification (NCBI taxonomy): domain Eukaryota; kingdom Viridiplantae; phylum Streptophyta; class Magnoliopsida; order Zingiberales; family Musaceae; genus Musa; species Musa acuminata. The sequence goes on from NC_088354.1 coordinate 21,358,131, forward strand.
GAAAATTCAGCAAAGATCACATGATACAATCGCAAAGCATGATATAATTATGCGATATATCATGAGATGATAATTTATCATATCAATGAAAGATATCAATTGTTAAACATGATATGATAATAGTCTCAAAATTTTCAATTTGTGATACATGTGATACATTGCGATGCACTAAAGACTTTAATGCGATGCTTTTAAGGATATCAACCTATTTTTGATACAAAGCATGGCAAGAGCAATTATATTGCAAGTTTTCTAAGTTTTGCATTTTTTGCTTCTTTCGAAATAGCAATTCTTTGCTTCTCTTTATATTGCAAGATTTGTAATTCATTGGTAGTGTTCATGATAGCAAGTTCTTTCAATGAAATGAACGAGCTAGCAAATTTTTCTTCCTTTGAAATATGCAGGCTAGTAAACTAACTCCTCTTTTATCATTATCGAAAAGAAGAGAGAACTCAATGGCTAAAAATTTCAACCATTCAACAAGCCAAATATGCAAAGAATTCATGAAAGATATCAATAAGGATCAATTCGTGAATACCAAAGATATGATTCATGGTTCATTAAAATTCTTCTTAACAAGTTCACGATTAAGATTCATATAATTCATAATAAAGTAAATTGATATACAATCATCACACAAGACATACAAGGCAAAGAAATCTTGTTATTTCTAAATTATGAAATATATGATATCAAGGCTCATGATTCATTTGAAAAGATATAGCACAAAGAGCAACTTGAAACATTCTTATCAAGATCACATTTTAAAATATTCCAACTATAAAGATATCAATATGACACTTCATTGAATTCTGAGAAATCAAAAGACAAGTTACACACAAAAAAATCATAATCAAATTATCATTTTTGAGATTCATAACATGTTATTACTATTTCATCAAAATTAATTTCGAGATTCACACAATATCATGAAATCATTAATCTCGATAAGATGGGAAAAGCATTTTCTTTTTAAGTGATTCTTTTAACACATCATAAAAAAAACTCATTCATAATTCAAGTGATTTACAAGATATCATAAATTAATTTATCACTTGTATTTCATCAAATTCGAGAACTCTAGAGATAGAAAATGATTAAAGCATTTAACATGATTGAAGCATGATTCATATTTAAAATGTATCTTATGTTGTAAATATGAATCAAGCATTTATCAAATCTGAAATCATCCTCAAAATTACATTCAATAAATTCATATATGACAAGCATAGATTTATTGAAAAATCAATAAGATAGAGGATTATATTTCTTTTTTATAAATTTCTATTCATGTGATTTGCTTCTTATAAGCATGCCTTTGCTTTAAAAAAATTGTCAACATTCAAGATAGAAAGGTAAATTTTGTAAAATAAATTATCGAGCATGATTCCATGATAACATCCTTTTAATATCTTGATATTCATTATCAAGTATGATTTCAAAATGTATGTTCAAGAGAAATCATTAAGACCAAATGCATGATACACTCATTTGTTTTCAAAATATTTATCATGTTTATTTTCATGAGATTCACAAGATTGGTAAACTAAATTCATTAATCTCAATAGGATATAAAATTCATTTCCATTTCATACAATTGATTTAATGTGTGGGTGTTCAAGTCTTTTTGTGAAAACATGTATCATCATTTAAAATCAAAACATAAGTTTTGTCATAAAGCCGTCAAGACCAAACACATAAAAAATAAAAACATCATGATATCACATCTATCATCAAAAGACTATCAAGAAATTCATACATATATGTACATGCACTATGTCATCTTAATATGTCATGAGAATGTCATCTTAATTTGTCATAAAAATGATTAAACCAAAAATATGTTAATCCAAAATGAGAGTATCAAATCAACATTTACTTCAAAAACTCATGCATGACATAAAATCATCAAAATACACATGCATGGATTAATCCTAAGCATTATCACATATCATATAACTATCATCCATAATGTTGCATACATCATTCAACATTTCAAAACATAACATGCATGAAACCTTTGCAATATACTTTTCATGATCAAATTTTTAATTTTTCAAAGATGCTACAAAGAAAAACATGATATAATTTTTGAAAAACAAATTTTTATTTCCTATTCCTACTATCTAAATTAAGCACTCGTGAAGGGCTTGAAGTAATTTCAAAATAATTCAAGAGAGTTGAGTTACTTACCTTATAGTCGAAGCTCGTCAAATCCCAATTTGCCGTTTCACCTTTGGAAGTTCTTGATTCATCCTTGGGTGCCTTCCTTTTCTTTGGCCTCTTCATCCGTTCAAGTTCATTATTTATTTTAGATTTTTGTTTAATGAACTTATTAAGAGTTAGTGTTCGAAGTTCAAGTTCATCATTGTCCTCATCACTTGAGTCATCGCTCAAGTGGTATTCATTTGTCCGGAGTTCCAAATCCTTCCTATTCTTTGGAAGGTGGTTCAAGTGTTCATTGTGTTCATCATGTGCATTGCGCACCATTTCATATGTCATCAATGAGCTGATAAGTTCTTCAAGTGGAAAAATATTTAAATCTTTTGTTTCTTGTATTGCCATTACTTTTGATTCCCAAGCTTTAGAAAGTGATCGTAAAACATTACTAACAAGTTCAAAATTCAAGAAACATTTGCCAAGAGCTTGTAAACCATTGACGACATCCGTAAAACGGGTGTACATGTCAACAATGGTTTTGCTCGGCTTCATTTAAAAAAGCTCGAAATCATGCATTAAAATGTTAACTTTCGAGTCTTTGACTCTACTAGTTCCCTCGTGCGTGATTTCAAGTGTTCGCCAAATATCAAAAGCCGTTTCGCATATAGAGATCCGATTGAACTCATTTTTGTCCAAAGCTCAAAATAAGGCATTCATAGCCTTTGCGTTTAAAGAAAAATACATCTTCTCCAAATCCGACCATTCGTTCATCGGTTTAAAGAGAAGTTGAAAACCGTTTTCAATGATATTCCATAAATCTAAATTCATAGAAATCAAGAAAACTCTCATTCGAGTTTTCCATTAAGTGTAGTCCAATCCGTTAAACAACGGTGGACGAACAACCGAAAAGCCCTCTTGAAAGCCATGAAGAGCCATTTCTCTCGGGTGTAAATCCGAAATAAGAAATACCGGGCTCTGATACCAATTGTTAGGATCGGAGCAGCACTAAGAGGGGGGGGTGAATTAGTGCAGCGGATTAAAACTTCGGTTTTGGATAAATCTTTCATACGATAAAAAACCAAACTTGAAAAGCTTAATAACTTAGAAGCATATGGAAGCGTAGTGACTAAGTAAAGTAGTTTGCAGTATGTAAATGGCAAGAATAAAATGCAAACCAGAGAAGACGGTAGTTTATAGTGGTTCGATCAATCGTGACCTACATCCACTCCTCCGATTCCTCTTCCGTCGAGGCCATCGGCATCTACTAATGATCTTCCTTTACTAGGCGAAGATCAACCTCCTTCTTACACCCCTCTTACAACCTCTTACAAGTGGTTCACCCTTTTACAAAGATTTCAATGAAAAGAAAGGAGGTGAACACTCAAGCTATTGAAAACAAGACTTTTCCTAAAGCTTTTCTCAACTTCTAGCTTCTCAAAAGGTTGTATCCTCTGTTAAGAATTGAGGGGTATTTATAGGCCCCAAGAGGATTCAAATTTGGGCTCCAAAATTTGAATTCTCTTGGGTTTCCGAGGCTGGCGGTGCCATCGCCTGTCAGTGGCGGTGCCACCGCCTGTCGGTGTCTGACACTGACAGTGGACTGGTGGTGCCACCACCCAGTCAAGCGATGCCACCGCCCAGCTCTCGGGTGCTAGGCGGTGCCACCGCCTAGGCCAATTCAACTCACTAGTTGGGCTCCAAACATGGCCCAAAACAGTCCGAACTCAGGCCCAATTGGCCCCTACTTGGGTTATAGGATTAACACCTAATCCTAACCCTAATTAATATGATAACTACGAATTTAAATATATTTTCTAAGCTATTACAAAGTTCGTAAGTCAAGACTTCTTCCGGCGAGCTTCCGACGAACTTCCGACGGTCTTTCGATAAACTCTCGGAAACCATTCTGCGGACTCCCGGCAAGCTCCTAGACTTCACGATTTGATCTTGTCGAGTTCCAACGAGCTTCTTCGGCAAGCTCCGATCTTTCTCTGTGAGCTCCGCGAACTTCCAACGAACCTTCTGGCGAGCTTCCGAAATACCCTTCGGCAAGCTCCCTACTCATTCTTAGCTAGTTCCGGCAGCATTCCCGATAAACCTTCGGACTTCCGTTGAACTCTCGAACTCGCAACAAATCCTTTGCGCTTGACTCCGACACTTTGTTTCTCTTTATGTCTTCGTCGTTATCGTAGTTAATCCTGCACACATAAGCCAAAACTCTACTCCGATCTAGATAATTATTACAATGAGAATTGACATTCTGTTGCCCGGCATGTTATTGGTTAGCACTTCGTCCGATTCTTCAGCGCATCGTCCTCTCTCGCGGCTTGTTGCCCAATCGATGATTGACCTCCGCAACCCCGATATCCTTGGCACAATTTCGCTCTTGGCCCGATGCCCGACGTCCAAAGTCTTCTGCCATCCAATATCCTAACGCGATCTCCTCCGGCGCAACGTCAATTCCTCCTGCGTTAACTGTCTAATCCTGATCGAGTAGACCAGCATCACTCAAAATGCAGTTTAAATTTTAAACACATATCAAGTGGTTTCATCATCAAAATACGAGATTCAATAGTATTTTGGTACTGAAAGGTAGTAAATGTTCATAGCTTTTAGGAAGAATAGATAAGTTAGGATTATCAAAAATTATTCCTCAGGCTTTAGTATAAGTAGTCCCAACTAATTCTTCATCCCATTGTCCTCTAAAATAACAGCCTTTTTCTTTCTCCGGAATTCCTATGAGGTTACAAATTATGCTATCCAAAATGGGTATATAATATTCTAAGAGATAGGTAGATACCCTTTCGTTTTCATCTATATGCAAATTATTATAAAATAGACTAACAAGCCTAGGGTAGATGGGTTCACTTATTTAAAGGATTGGGAGAATATCTAGATTAGCAAACCATTGAATGGGTTCTAAATCACTTAATTCCTCTAAATCAACATATTTACCCTTATGAACATTCCTAGGCTCTATGGATGAAAATTTAAGGGCATGTTGATTAGAATCGAAAAGTAAGGAGTCATAGTTTTCATCTAATCTCCTCTTCCCTTTGTCCCTAGAGGATCTTCTAGAACTCATGGAGACTACAATTATGAAGGCAAATAAGTGATAAAAATAAGTTATACAAAGGGGAAATCAATCTAGTTTAGAGATTTACCTTAGTAGTTTTTCCTTTTGGTGATCTCCAAAAGGATGTCGGAGATTGATCCTTGTTTTAGGAGGAAGTGGGGATTTTTAAGTTGCTAGAGGGAGAGCAAGAAGTTTGGTGTTGTTTGAAGAAGTGTAGAATGGGTTAGGGTTGGTTCTACCGTCAGCCCTAACTTGTTGTATATAAAGGGCAGGTTACAAGCGGTGGCACCGCCAACTGGGCGGTGCAACTGCCTACAAGTAGTGAGCACTGTTCGCATTATGGTGTGGTGTGGTACTGACATTGGGTGATTCCAACTTGCAAGATTTTTATCATTGTGATGAAGTACACACACTCATTTACACACACATCATCATGTAAAATTCGTATCATAAGAGGAGAAGATTCATAATCAAATATCATATAAACCTCATATAGAAAAATGCATATGGCTCATTGTGTATACTTATAAGTTCATGATTCAAGTGAGTGATCTTGTAAAAAAAAAATATCAAGAAAGTTCAAAAATAAAATTTAACAAATTCATACATTCGGACAATTTAATATCCCTAATTTCCTTCTAAGGAAATCAAATTGTTCTTCATTTAAGGGTTTTGTAAAGATATTGGTCAATTGATATTTTGTATCAATAAACTCTAAGATTACATCATGATTATTAATAAGATCTCGTATAAAGTTATACCTAATGTCAATATGTTTAGTTCTAGAGTGTTGATTAAGATTTTTTGTTAAACATATTGCACTTGTATTGTCACATTTTATAGAAATATTCTTAAGATAAATTTTATAATCTTCTAATGTATTTTTCATCTACACAACTTGTGCACAACATGTACTAGTCGCAATGTATTCGGCTTCGATTGTGGATAGTGCAACCAAGTTTTGTTTCTTGGAGGACCAAGGGACAAGTGTGTCCTAAAATTGACATGTTCCATATGTGCTTTTTCTATCTATTCGGCACCTAGGAAAATCAGCATCAGCATAACCAAGCAATTCAAAATTTTTAGATTTTGGATACCATAATCCTAATCTAGGAGTTCCTTTTATGTATCTAAAAATCCTTTTGACAGCTTTTGAATGAGATTGATTAGGATTAGATGGAAATCTAGCACAAAGTCTTGCACTAAACATGATATCCGATCTAGTTGCGGTTAGATATAGCAAACTACCTATCATACCCCTATAGGCTTTTTGATCAAAGCTTTCTCCACCTTCGTCAATGTCTAACTTAGTGGAGGTACTCATAGGAGTATTGATAGCCATTGAACTATCTATATTAAATCGTTTTAGCAAGTCTAATGCATATTTTGTTTGACTAATAAAAATATCATCCTTGAGTTGTTTGATTTGTAAGCCTAAAAAGAAAGTTAGTTACCCTATTATACTCATTTCAAACTCTAAACTCATGCTTTTGGCAAACGATTCATATAAGGATTCATTTGTAAAGTCAAAAATAATGTCATCAATATAAATTTAAACAATAAAAAAGTTAATTTTAAAATCTTTGATAAACAATGTATTATCGACCTTGCCTTTAGAGAAATTATTTTGAATAAACCATAGAGAGGTTGTTCTAAGCCCTCATACCAAGCCCTTGGGGCTTGTTTTAAACCATAGAGAGCTTTAGTCAATTTACACACATGATTGGGGAACTTATCATTCTCAAATCTAGGAGGTTGTTTAACATAAACTTCTTCAGAAATAAAGCCATTAAGAAAGGCACTTTTAACATCCATTTGAAACTACTTAAAATTATTATTACTAGCATAGGCAAGGAGCATTCTTATAGCTTCTAATTGTGCCATAGGAGTGAAGGTTTCTTCATAATAAATACCATCTTTTTTATTGAAACCTTTGACCACTAATCTAGCCTTGTTTCTAAAGACTCATTTAGTACTAATAACTAAATGGTCATTTGGCCTTGGAACAAGCTTCCATACCTCATTTCTCTTAAATTGATTTAACTCTTCTTGCATGGCGATAACCCATGAATCATCTTTCAAGGCCTCATCAATGCATTTAGGTTCAATTTGGGAGAGAAAACCGGTGTTGGCAGAAAAACACTTAAGAGAAGAACAAATTTGAACCCCTTGATTAGCTCCTTGGGATGACCATCTACATACTTCTATTCCTTAGGTAAGGATATTTCGGAAGAAGATCCATCCAAGTTGCTAGATGGAGAAAGAGATTCATTTAAATTCAAAACATCAAAATTAAGATCATTGTCAAAATTATTTTTCTTAACTTCAGAATCTTCATTAAAAACCACATGAATAGATTCTTCTATAACCAAAGTTCTTTTGTTAAAGATATGAAAAGCCTTAGAAATAGAAGAATAATAAAGAAAATTTCCTTCATTCAAAATAAAACATTTACACTTGAAAACTTTAAAGTATGAAACGTTGGGTTTTTTGTTGTTCCACAACTCATAAGGAGTTCTGAAAAGTAGTGGTCTTAATAGAACCCTATTCATAATATAGCATGTCGTATTTATGGCTTCGGCCCAAAAATATTTGGTTAGGCTATGTTCGTTTAACATGGTTCTTGTCATTTCTTATAAGTTTCTATTTTTTCTTTCTACTACCCCATTTTGTTGAGGATTTCTCGGAGTAGAGAAATTATAGTTGTATCCATTAGATTCACAAAAGTCTTAGAAATCATGGTTTTCAAATTCACCACCGTGATCACACTGAATTGATGAAATCATAAAACCGTTTTCATTTTGAACAAATTTACAAAACTTAGAGAAATACTTAAAGCAATCACTTTTGTGTGTCAAAAAGTAAGTCCAAGTGTATCTACTATAATCATCCACGATAACAAAGGCATATTTGTTACCTCCTAGGCTTGATATAGCAATTGGTTCGAATAAGTCCATATAAATCAATTGCAATAGTCTAGAGGTTCTTATTGCTAGTCATATGTGCCCGGCAAGCCAATTACGTGAGTAATAGCACGTGTGACTTGACACATAGTCTTTTTGCTTATTATATTTTGGTATTTATCACTTTATATTGACTATTGCATATATGTATGTATATATTATGATGTCCTTGGATTTGTGCAATAGGAATTGGATCATGATGAGATCACGATAATAAGACCGATTCGCCTTTAAACATAAATCCTAAATAATCCCAGTCATCGGTTATTCGAGAGGGATATCGAGATATCCAGATAGACTGGTATACTCTATACCCATCCATATGATGGATGCAGTTGGTCTCATAGCTGCTCGTGTGAGGACACTAGGGATATAGTATAGGTGCTCATTGGAGAATGAGTTCACTGATTGATCCGCTTACGGAATGTTGGATAGTTAGTGATACCTTTTTGTCAGATAACGATTCTGTAGTCTCAGTGGTGTATCTGGTCCTTAGACTTGAGACACCAAGGATGTCCTATATGAGTGCTCCATTCTTTGATATCGGACTTATAGGTTTGGATGTCCCAAATCTAGTACAGTCGGTCATCAAGAGTGGTAGTCAACCTTACGAGGGTTATTGAGTGTCGATAGAGGATCATCCATTATCTGTGTCATGAGAGGAATATCCCATGTATTCTTGCTCAGACAAATCCCTGACCAGGGTTATTCGGATTGAGAGAGAAAGAGTTCTCTAAGAGAATCCGATTAGAGCAAGACTTGAGTAGAAACCGTATAAGTCTGACAACACCATGCCCGGTATATGATCTTTGGGATATTAGATGGATGAGGAACTATAAGTACACGGCAACTGAGGATAAATAGATCCAATGAATTGGATTCCCGTGTATTATCTAGGGACTATGGCTTAGTGGCCTTGTACGTCCGTAGTCGATGAGTCGAGTGAATTATTATGAAGATAATAATTCACTAAGCCATAACGAGTTCTGATAGGTATGACTCACGGCCAACTCGATATTGGGCCTAGAGGGTCACACATATATGGTAGGCATTACGATGAGTAGAGGTACGAATATAAGATATCCGCTGGAGCTCATATCTTATTGGATATCCAATAAGCCCCTAAATTATTGGATCCTATGGATGAGATCCAATAAGAGCCCATGAGAGATTATTGGATAGAGATCCACTAATCTAAGAGGCTTGGGTAGTAGGATACAGATCCAATACCTAATAGGGGAGGATCCATTAAGGTTTGATAGGGGACCTCTATAAATAGGAGGGATTCAGTAATTCATAAGCTAGAGCTTTTGCTTACCTCTCCTATTCTCCTCCCCTCTCCACCTCAAAGCAGGCCTAGAGTTTTAAGGAGCATCGTCGTAGCCCTACTATGTGGGTTACTACTAGAGAGAAGGGCGCTTGACCTCCTTCACCCTCTCCTAGTGATCTGTGAGGAAATAGGGATATATGATCTCCCTAAGTAATAAAATATATTCTATACGCAGTTTTAAGTTTTATGGATATTTGCGCACCAATCTTCGCACGACGATGAACATCTCTTTAGGAATAGGGGATTTTGTTTTCTGTTCTTCCACTACGCATGTGATGTCACCCCCAAAGATTTCCCAACAGTGGTATCAGAGCTAGGTTATTCGTGTGATAAATTGGTTTTGAACTGCGTGTATTGTGTTTTGGATAAACTTTTGATGACAAAATCATTAACGCAAAAGCGAGGAAGGGCAGTAATAGTTGCTGCCCTCGATCTACATGCTTGCAGCCACATGCAGTCAGGGAGCACAGCGCTGGCGCATGCGCAAGCACTGTGCTTATAGTAGCCAGCCAGCGGCTTGCTTGCAGTAGGCTTGCGGCCGGTAGGGCTGGCAATGTTAAATCTTATATTTTGATGATGAAACCAATTGATAAGTATTTATGTTTTAATCTATATTTTGGGTGATGCAGGATGCTTTGATCAAGATGAGACAATTAAAGCATGAAGAATCATGTTGTGCCGGAGGAAAACATGTCAGAAGATTGGACGTCGAGCTGATAGATCGATCGGCGTATCGATAGAAGGCTTCGGGACATGGATTCGGGCATCAGGCCAAAAACAATGGATATTGCGCCAAGGATATCAAAGTTACGGAGTCAATTGGCTTATTAGGCAATAGGCTGCAAAAGTGGACGATACGCCGAAGAATCAGATGAAGCGTCGAGAGACCAATGACATGCTGGATAACATGATTAATGCTTAGTATTAGTTGTCTAGATCAAAGTGTGTTTTACATGTGCAGGATTAACTACGATAGCAAGGCATGAAGCAAAATGAAGTCCCGGAGTCAAGGACATGATTTCGTTAGGAGTTCGAGAGTTCATCGGAAGTCCGGACGTTCTGTCACAAACTTAGCTGGTTTTGCCTAAGTCCTGCAGCACCCTTGCATGTCTGTCCGCAAAGGTTAGCTTCCCCAAAGTCTCCCATGGTCCGTTAGGACCTACGAAAGAGAAAACGGGTTAGAGAGAATGCCTCGCTCGGGATCCACAAGCAAACATTCCAGGAAACACTTCATAGACAATGCAAATTACAAACAGACTTTATAAGCTCTGAACAGTTGCACAATAAAGGGTCAAAATGGTCCATTACAGACCGATAATCTCTCACAAGTGTCCACATGACACAACCTTTATTTACAAGCCTAAAACTGCCACCAAACCCAATTAAATTGGGACTATTAAGCCTTCAGCCATCCCTCTACATACTGTGCAAAGCATGAATATACCAAAAGACTCGGACATACATAAGCATTACATCAAACATCCGGTTTCGAAGTTTGTCTATGACATTCTCCCCCACTTATTCCTTCGATGTCCTCGTCGAAGCCGTTGCCGACACTGTAACTCCTCGCTCTCGCTGAGTCTTCAATCTTCTACTCTAACTGCAATGCGCCTCTTGGCTCCCAACTGCTCTCTGTTGTTGTTTTTGAATAGTCAAACTTTTGATCCGCCATGCTGCTTCAACTCGCCAATGACTCTGACTCTAGCGTGGGGTTGGCTGAGTTGTGTTGATCCTTATTGGTTCCTGCAGATCCTCCGTATGAAGGAAAATACCATTCTTACTATGCACTAGTCTCTCAAATGCCTCATGCTGCTTGACTTGGGTGGATGCTTGTTGGAGCTTTAATGAGCATCGCCTCGTAAACTTCTAAAGTTTTGTGTCCTTCCTTCATAAAATTTGCCCATTGACTCTCCTTTCACTTAGTTGTCACTTTCAAGTAGATTCGTGTCACTTCCGCTTTCGATTGGCATTTTGTTGGGAAATAAAACGAACAATCTACTCTCAGTAGCACTGATCACCGTTGGTGAGGATTTGACAACTATTATCTTCTATTATCTTCGAAGGGTCTTTGAACATGTGCAAAGCTCCTCTACTAGATAGATAAGAGAATTGGGGTACTCAATTTCGCCCATTCTGTTAAGAGTTGAGAAGGAAAAGGTTACTTGACTTCGCCCGCCTCCTCGAGGTTGTACTCCATGCATCGAGCTGGTTACTAGCCTTCGCCTGCTCTTTGCTCACACTTCTAAAGCACTTGAAGTGTTTGCACTCCTTGCGTTGAGTTATTTACTGTGATTCACCTTCTCAATGCCACTGAACTTCTGGAATGCAGGAAGTTTTCACCCCAACTTAGAGTAATTTTCTAATAGATTTGGTCGCCTCTGGGATTGTACCATCTTCTCCATCAACCCTGCTGCCTACTCCACTGAGTAGCAAAGGTACAGTACCATGTATTGCCTGCTTTGTTCCTTGGTCGTGCACTCTTGCCTGACCCGATGTCCTTCACTTTTGGTTATCCTGATGAGAAGCTCGTTGACACCGGTCTTACGAAGTTCCTTGGCCTTTGCCCTTCAGCCTTGTCTCGGTACTTGGAGTTTGCCTTTGCATGCTCCACCTCCTCGACCCCTTTCACGACCAAGTGCTCTCTCTCCATGAGAGCAAGGGATCAATGACTTTCACGGAAGTCTTGCCTCTGCGATACCATGGCACTACCATGCCCATGGCCCTACTATCCGTCACCTCGCATCTGTATCCCTTTTCTTTATGATCAGTAGATATGTCTCTGTGGCACTCCTTTGAGTCCACCTCCATTCTAACTGATGGTTGATTTTGGGTAGCTAAGTCCCTCTGGACTTGTCGTCACTTCCTCGCCCCTTTCGACCTCTTGCTTTAACACCTCTATGTTCTCCAAGCAGCTCTCTTTGGTCGATGGAAAGACAAACTGCAACTCCCATGCATGGCCTCTACCATCGCATTATAGGGTTTGCACCGATTCTGTTCTCCTTAGCTTCCTTAGTAGTAACATTCGCTTACTTGACATTGTCCTCTAACTTGCCGGGCTCCCTTAAGCAAATATGGGCTCTGGAGCAATCCAACTCTCCAGCTGCTTTGATCATACCTCTATATGATCAAGTCCCTCCCAAGGGACTCATTGGTATTTGCATTCGAACTTTTCCCTTGGTGGAACACAGCCCCCATATGCTGATGACCAAGGCTTTCATCTGATGCAAAATTTGATGCACACATGGAAGACCCACCTCTGCGGTACCATGGCCTTCACTCCTTGAAACCATAGCCCTTCTTGTCGTTGTGTTGTTCACCGAAGTGGAGCTTCCAGTAGCTCCCGATCATACCTCCGTATGATCTAGTCCCTCACGAGACTATGTCATGTGTATCGCATTGCCACGAATTGTTCCACCATGATCCGCTGCACTATGTCGCCTCCTGGTGACATCTCTATTGCATTATGATCCTTGTAGGATGAACTCGAATTATGATCCCTCCACGTGTGGCCTCTGCCAATACATCGCAGGGTCTCTTCCACCTTCGATTTTGTTCGTTCCATTGGCAATCGACCTTCATCCACCCACTCTTGGGTCACACTTAGATAAAGCACCACTCTAGGACAGTCCATCGCCTGGTAGCTCAAAGTCGACCGACTTCGCTGAATATGGTGCACCATTGTTTGGATCCTAGGTCTTTGCCCCTACTAGTACAATCTCCGCTGCGCACCGCTTCCTGCCTAGCAACTTGATTGGCAATACTGTGGCATTTTCTTCAAGAGTACCTACCTTCGTGTCCTCTTGCCCCGTGCCAAGGCCTTCTGAACCCAACTTCGCCTCCACAAGTTGAGTCACCTTAGTTCCTCCGTTAAATACTTCTCCAAGATAATGTGCATGTTCCCAAAAGCTCCCTTCGTCTTTGGCACCATGCAAGATAAGTCCACTCCGTCAGAATAAAGGACCTATGGAACAACATTATCCTGCTCTTGCCTCTGCAAGAGTTCATGTCCTTGACCTCTGTCCAAGGAAAGCACTATGCCTCTGCTCCATGTTCCATCTTCTATGTTGGCTCCCTTCATGCGGCTTGGGTACTTCGCCAAGTTACACCCAAGTTGCTCTGCTCCTCGTTTTTTTTTTTTTTGCATTGAGTTGAAGGTAGCCTTCGCGCCCACCATTCCACGGGTCAGCACTCCCTTGAGTCGGATCTCCATATCGACTCCAAGTGTGCCTTCATTTGTGTTGCTTTGGGTCGTTCCCCTACTTGATCTCATAATGCATCCACCATCACATTCTCTCGAGTGAGATCATGCGATGACTCATCGCCACTTGCTCAATCCATTGAGCTTCGTGGAGTTGTTGTTTGTTGAGGTACTCCTCCTCAACATGTGAGGTCCGTCCCACATGATTCTTCCTCTAGAGAGCTGGAACATATCCCTCTTGGATAACTATCCCATTGGAGCAACATCTCTCTTCATTTCGGAGACCACCATCCCCTTGGACTACTCTGATTTGTGGAACAAACTATGCATTGTTCTGCCTCCTGCAAACGCACTTGCTAGATTGCGACTCCACATCAGTACAGCCCTTGCTGCACCACTCAAGGCCTAGTAACATGCTGAACTCATTACACACTTCAGCCTCCTACAGACTTATCCTTCACATGCCAAAGAGAAAGTTTCAATGCTCCATGGCACCGAGTTTCGGTCACCTTGGGATGGTCGTGAACATTCCATCGTCCGTATACAAGCCCATGTATGAGTACCAAATTCTTTGAGTTAGCAATTCCCCTCACCTTTATGAGCTTTGCATAACTCTTATAATCGCTGAGCAACTCATTCCACCTTACATGATCTCATCCTTTACCAAGCGCCTCGCTTGCCTTGAGCACCATCAAGTATAGTTGTACAAAGCTCAAACTCAACCATCCCAACCTTTGTGCGCTCCGCATTCTTCCAAGCTTTCATGTTCTCGTGGTGCCTCTTGCGTGAAGGGTTGGCCATTTCTCCAAATGCCAATCTCAAATGCCCGCTCCTCCGAGCGACTCCTTTTCCCTACATATCCATGCCTATTTTCCCATAAACGGTCACACGTGTGCTGACTACCCTCAATGCAGCCCCGCTAGGTCCCCCACATTTGCATGCTAAGTGTTTCTATGAGCACTTGTCCCACTCTGATACCATCTGTCATGGACTTACCTAGTTTTGCCTAAGTCGTGCGGCACCCTTGCGTGTCCATCCGCAAATGTCAGCCTCCCCGAAGTCTCTCATGGTCTGTTAGGACCTACGAAAGAGAAAATGGGTTAGAGAGAACGCCTCACTCGGGACCCACAAGCAAATATTCTAGGAAACACTTCATAAACAATGCAAATTACAAACAGACTTTACAAGCTCTGAACAGTTACACAACAAAGGGTCAAATTGGTCCATTATAGACAGATAATCTCTCACAAGTGTCCACATGACATAACCTTTATTTACAAGCCTAAAACTGCCACCAAACCCAACTAAATTGGGATTATTAAGCCTTCGGTCGTCCCTCTACATACTGTGCAAAGCATAAACATACCAAAAGACACGGACATACATAAGCATTACATCAAACATCCTGTTTCGAAGTTTGTCCGTGACAGTTCGTCGGAAGTGTTGAATCTCGGATTTTGATGATGAAGTCAATTATCATTTGTTATCTAATCTATATGTTGAGATAAGTGTGCAGGATTAACTACGATGAAAGTGAGACATGCAGCATGAGTTGCACCGGAGTCAAGACAATGATCATGTTGGGAGTTCGAGAGTTCGACGGAAGTACGGACAGTCGTCGGAGGTTCTGCGGGAACAAATCCGAGAAGTCCATAAGCTTGCCAAAGAAGCTTGTTGGAACACGCCAAGTGAATCGTCGTAAGTCCAGGTGTTTACCGGAAGTCCGCAGGAGCATCACCGAGGGTTCATCGGATGATCGACGGAAGTTCGCCGGAAGCTCGCCGGAAGAAGCGATTGATGCACGGGAGCAAGTTGCAGTAAATGTCTTAGGAAAAATCGTAGTTAGCACATTGATTAAGTTGGAAATGGGAGGTGATCCCATTAACTTAATCTTGGGGCAATTGGGCCCCTGAAAAACCCAAATTGGGCCGAATGGATCAACCCATTCGGACCCTGATTTCTGCCAAGAGGTTGAACCGCCCAAGGCAGGAGGTTGCACCGCTTAGGCTCAGTCTCTGAGCGAGACTGGGAGGTACAACTGCAACAGCCAAGCGGTGGCACCACCTGGGGCTCAGTCTCCGAGCGAGAGTGGGCGGTGCAACCTCCCCTGACAGGAGGTGGTACCGCCTGAGCTCAGTCTTCGAGCTCTGCCAGGCGGTGCAACCGCCTCAGTCAGGAGGTGCAACCGCCTGAGCTCGGTCTTCGAGCTCTGTCAGGAGGTGCAACCGCCCCTGACAGGAGGTAGCACCGCCCAGAGGCTCAGTCTTCGAGCTCTGCCAGGCGGTGCAACCGCTCCAGTCAAGAGGTGCAACCGCCTGATCCCGGAATTCCGGGAATTGACAGTTTTGAGCTCCAAATTTGAACTGGGTTGGGGCCTATAAATACCCCACCCATTCAGCACTGAAAGAACACTGAACACACACCGAAATCTTGATCCTTTTCTGTGATTCTTAGAGCTCAAAATTGTTATAAAGGCCAAAAGTTCTTCTCCCTCTGTTCTTCCAAGTTCTGAGTTGTAAAGAGAGGAGAGAAAATTCTGTAAGGGTTGTCTCCTAAGCCCGTCAAAAGGAGTGAAACTGTAAAAGGGTGGTTGGCCTTTGCCTATTGAAGGAAGGCCTCTAGTTGACGTCGGTGACCTCGTCGGTGGAGGAAGCCAAAAGTGGAGTAGGTCAAGATTGACCGAACCACTCGAAATCTCGGTTTGCATTTACTTTGAGCATCTTATCTTTACTGCAAACCTCCTCAATAGCTTACTGCCTTCTGTGTCTTTACGAACGTGTTTCAAAGTTCAGTGCTTTCCGAATCGGGATTTAAAACGCAAATTAGTTTTATCTTACGAACGTCGTATTTCAGTTTACGCTTACGTTCTGATTTCCATTATAACTGCAAACTGACTTTATATCTTTGCTTTAACTGCATCTCACCTTATCTTAAGTTAAAGTGGTTTACGAATCAACTTTTATACCGAAATCGCTTTTATCGTATGAACGTCGTATTTCAGTTTGCGCTTATATTCTGATTTCCATCATAACTGCAAACTGCGTTCATATCCTTACCGCATCTCTCCTAGTCAAAAGTTGAAGTGATTTACGAATCGGCTTTCTTACCAAAATCACTTCTATCGAACGAAAGCAGCTTTCGATTTTAATCGCAGAAGGTTTTTCGCTGTACTAATTCACCCCCCCCCTCTTAGTGCTCTTGATCCTAACAATTGGTATCAGAGCGAGGTTAACTCTCTAACGGATTAAAACCCAAGAGAGATGGTATACGCCGGAAACCAAGAGGGTCATTCTATTACACGTCCACCCATGTTCAATGGGACGGACTACACCTATTGGAAGACCCGAATGAGGATCTTTCTTATTTCTATGGATTTTGAACTTTAGAATCTTATCGAAAACGGATTTTCGAAGTCTTCTCTTCCAATGATCGATTGGAATGAATTGGAGAAGAAGGCTTTCGCTCTAAATGTAAAGGCTATGAATGCCTTATTTTGTGCACTTGATAAAAAAGAGTTTAACCGTGTTTCAACTTGTGAAACCGCATTTGATATTTGGCACACACTCGAGGAGCTTGCCGGGAGTCCGCATAATGGTTTCCGAGAGTTCGTCGGAAGACTGCCGGAAGTTCGCCGGAAGCTCGCTGGAAAAAGTCTTGACTTGCGGACTTTGTAATAGCTTAGGAAATGTCTTTAAATTCGTAGTTAGCACATTAATTAGGGTTAGGATTAGGTGTTAATCCTATAACCCAAGTAGGGGCCAATTGGGCCCGAGTTTAGACTGGTTTGGGCCAAGTTTAGAGCCCAACCAGTGAGCTGAAATAGTGTAGGCGGTGGCACCGTCTAGAACCTGAGAACTGAGCGGTGGCACCGCCCAGCACCCGAGAGGTCGGGCGGTGCCACCGCCATCGACAGGCGGTGGCATTGCCAGCCTCGAAAACCCAAGAGAATTCAAATTTTGGAGCCCAAATTTGAATCCTCTTGGGGCCTATAAATACCCCTCAATTCTCAGCCGAGATCACAACCTTCGAGAAGCAAGAGATTGAGACAAAAGTCTTAGCAAAGCCTTTAGCAAGTTTTTGTTTTCAATAGCTTGAGTGTTCACCTCCCTCTTTCTCTTTGAAAATTTATAAGAGTGTGAACCACTTGTAAAAGTTTGTAAGAGGGGTATTTGTCCTTCCCCTTCAAAGTGATTTGCTAGTGGAAGTTGGGAGCCTCTTCGAAGAAGGCTTCGCAAGTGGATGTAGGTCATTTTGACCGAACCACTTTAAATTGGTGTGTTCTCTGGTTTGCATTTACTTATTGCTATTTACCTTACTGCAAACCTTCATATGTGCTTTACTTCCTCATTACTTTTGCTGCACACCTTTATGAACACACTTTCAAGATAAGCACTTCCGAGTTCGGTTTTTTATCGGACGAAAGATTTTTCCAAAACCGAAGTTTTAATTCGCTGCACTAATTCACCCCCCCTCTTAGTGTCGCTCCGATCCTAACGCCAATGACATGCCAGACAACTTGATTAATGCTTAGTATTAATTGTCTAGATCGAAGTTTGTTTTACATGTGCAGGATTAACTACGATGGCAAGGCATTAAGCAAAATGAAGTCCCAGAGTCAAGGACGCAATCACATTGGGAGTTCGAGAGTTCGTCGAAAATTCTTGCGGAACTAGCCGAGAAGTCTCAAATCTTGCCAGAGAAGCTTATCAGAACTCACCAAGAAGATCGTCATGAAGTCCAGGAGCTTGCCGGGAGTCCGTCGGAACATTACTGAAAGATCGCCGGAAGAAACCAAGACATAGGGACTTGTTTAGCTTAGCAAATGTCTTAGGAATCGTAGTTAGCACGTAATTGGGTTTGGATTTGGGTCAACCCAATTAGGGGCCAGCTACGCCCATGTTAGGACTGTTTTGGGCCTAATAAGAGGCCCAAACAATACCCCAAGAAGTCTTACCGTCGTGGCACAATCTTCGAAACTATGTTAGTCGATGGTACCGCTAGTCTGGGCGATTGTACCACCCCTGGCAGGGTGCCAAGCGGTGGTACCACCACTCTGGGTGGTACCACCCAGCGCTGCCCTCTAGGCGGTGGTACTGCCAAACTTAGGCGGTGGTACCGCCCAAGGTAGTGTTAGTGTCAAACTGACACTAGGCGGTGGTACCGCCCAACGCAAGTGGTGGTACCGCCTGGAGTGTAATGCTGGGCAATACAACCACCCAGACTGGTGGTACCACCGCTTGGCACCCTATTGATTAATTGATTTTCCCGCGGGGTGAGGCGCTGTAGAGCATGTTCTTTTTGTTCGATTGATTTTCATAAAATGCTTTTCTCCCGCAGGGTGAGACGTTGTAGAGCAGCAACGTTTGCGACCGCTGGTCCCACAGGTAAAACCCCCCATAGGGGCGGTTGCCATTTAGGGCAAGGCATTGCCCTGCGGGCAGAACTGCTCGCCGAGGTGGCGGCGCCCGCAGGGGTGCCTACCTGCGAGGGCGCCCACCTGTAGGGGCAGCACCCCCACTCCCTACCGCACAGGCCACCGCAGGCAAGAGCAGCGCTCCTGCCCCCCGTCACATAGGCCGCCACTGGAAGGTGGCGGTGGCAGCAGTAGTAGTAGGGGAGAGGGAGAGGGGCTTAGGGTTTTGGGCAAAAAGATAGTTTTGCCCTTATGAATTTGAGAAATTTCAGTTCTATTCTTTTATCCAAATTATGAAAATACCCCTAAGATTTAGAAAATTACCTACATGTCCCTGATTTCAAAAAATATTAATTAATTAAAATATTTAATTGATTATTATTTTAGTATTATCTAGTTGTCCTACGTGATGATGATTTATACATGTGATGTATGATGTGTGGATAGATAATCATAGACTGTGTGATGTGTGTACTTGTGATTATTATTATTGGGGCCTACGAGCCTCCATTTTATTTCTCGTTTATTATCGAGCCTGCGTGCCTATGATTAAGTTGTAGTCACACGAAGAGGCGTAGCGGGAGCGCGGAAGCAATAGTGGGACCCACGAGACAAATGTTCACGATGCATGAAGATGCGTCGAGATGTCGATGGAACCGACGTAACCGACGAGGACAAGATGGACGATCACAGGGCATAGAGATACACCGCTGCACATATAGATATTGATATGAGTGATTAGGCCCACTAGTTCGGGCCTAATCACATTAGGCTATGGTCCATGATCATCTGGTATGATTTCTCATGTGATGTGTGATTGCTTATACACCTACTAGATATATATATTTACATACGATGTAGATATATATTAAATATATATATGCGTGACATGTTATATTAGGAGACCAAATCATAAAAACCCCTCTCTCGATAATATTAAGTCGATAAACGTAAGGCAATTAGATTGACCCACATGGCCTTCCATCGTTATAGGCAGGGACTGATTCCTGGTATAGGTTAAGTTGGTCAAGTCCCTCGAGGCTCACCTATATCACGATTCGCTATCTCTCCTACGACATAGAAATGTCACCGGTGACCTTAGGGCATGGTATGCTTGGTCTGTTGAATCTTGGATTTTGATGATGAAACCAATCAATATGTGTTTATGTTTTAATATGTGTTTTGAGTGATGTAGGATGCATCGATCAGGATGAGACAATTAAAGCAAGAAAAATCATGTTGGGCCGAAGGAACATGCTAGACGATTGGACGTCGGGCTGGTGCATCGGTCGATGTATCGATAGAAGGTTGCGGGCCATGGATTCGGGCATCAGGCCAAGAAGAGCAGAGTTGCGGAGTCAACTGGTCGATTGGGCAATAGGCCGCAGGAGAGGATGATGCGCCGAAGAATCGAATGAAGCGTCGAGAGACCAATGACATGCCGGACAACTTGATTAATGCTTAGTATTAATTGTCTAGATCAAAGTTTATTTTACATGTGCAGGATTAACTACGATAGCACGACATGAAGCAAAATGAAGTCCCGGAGTTAAGGACACGATCACATTGGGAGTTCAAG
Source organism: Musa acuminata AAA Group (assembly GCF_036884655.1). Taxonomy (NCBI): domain Eukaryota; kingdom Viridiplantae; phylum Streptophyta; class Magnoliopsida; order Zingiberales; family Musaceae; genus Musa; species Musa acuminata. Next base: position 21,378,850 of record NC_088354.1, read on the forward strand.
AGTTTGTCGGAAGTCTGGACATTCGTCAGAAGTTCTGGAGGAACTAGTCAAGAAGTCTCGGAGCTTACGCGAGAAGCTCGTCGAAACTCGCCAAGAAGATCGTCGTGAAGTCCAGGAGCTTGCCAGGAGTCCGCCGGAACATTACCGAGAGATCGTCGGAAGTTCGTCGAAAGCTCGCCGGAAGAATAGACTTACGGACTTAGTTTAGCTTAGAATATGTCTTAGGAATCGTAGTTAGCACGTAATTGGGCTTGGATTGGGCCAACCCAATTACGGGCCAGCTAGGACCATGTAATCAATGTGTTGGGCCCAATAAGAAGCCCAAATAGTGCCCCAAGGAGTCTCACCATCGTGGCATTGTCTTCGAGACTATGTCAGACGGTGGTACCGTTAGTCTGGGCAGTTGTACCACCCCTAGTAGGGTGCTAGGCGGTGGTACCGCTAGTCTGGGCGATGGTACCACCCAGCACTACCCCCTAGTAGGTGGTACCGCCAGACCTGGGCGATGGTATCGCCAGACCTGGGCGGTGGTACTGCCCAGGGCAGTATCAGCCAGACTGACACTGGGCAGTGGTACCGCCCAACACAGGCGGTGGTACCACTTATGCTCGGGGAACCCGGGATGAGATGTTTTTAGGCTCTAAGTTTGAATCAACTTGAAACCTATAAATACCCCTCTCATCCCTGGTTAAAGCACACAAGCACCGAAAGCTTGCATTTATTCTGAGAATTTGATAGTTTAAAAGTGTTGTAAAAGGCTAGAAGTTCTTCTCCCTCTTTTCTTCTAAGTTTTGATCATTCAAGAGAGGAGTAAAAATCTGTAAGGGTTGTCTCGTAATCCCATCAATAGTAGTAAAGCTGTAAAAGGGTGGTTGGCCTTTGCCTATTAAAGGAAGGCCTCTAGTGGACGTCGGTGACCTCATCGAAGGAGGAAGCCAAAAGTGAATGTAGGTCAAGATTGACCAAACCACTCTAAATCTCCGTTTGCATTTACATTCTGCTCCTTAACTGCAAACTACCTCCGTTGCTTTACATCAACTAAACTTCTGTTTACTCTTAAGTTGAAGAACTTTCCGAAATGGTTTTCATCGAAAACGATTTCATCATACGAACGTCGTTTTAATCGACGAAAGTTTTCCGCTGCACTAATTTACCCCCTCTCTTAGTGCTTTTAATCCCAACAATTGGTATCAGAGCCTTGTTTTCTACTTTGGTTTAACACCTAAATAGAAATGGCTCTTTTCGGCTTTCAAGAGGGTCACTCTCTCATTCATTCTCCCTTTTTCAATGGGACGGACTACACTTATTGGAAAACTCGAATGAGAGTTTTCTTGCTTTCATTGAATCTCGATTTATGGCACATAGTTGAATTCATTTTTCAAATGTCTTCTCTTCTAATGAACCATTGGAATGATTTGGAGAAGAAGACGTTTTCTCTAAATGCAAAGGCTATGAATGCCTTGTTTTGTGTCTTAGATAGAAATGAGTTTAATCGTGTTTCTACTTGCGAAACAGCTTTCGATATTTGGTGCACTCTTGAAATAACATATGAAGGGACTAGTAATGTTAAAATTTCATAAATTAATTTTTTAATGCATGATTTTAAGCTTTTTCGAATGAAGCCGAGCGAAACCATTATTGACATGTACACTCGTTTTACAGATGTCGTCAATGGTTTAAAAGCTCTTGATAATTGTTTTTTGGATTTTGAACTTATAAACAAGATTTTACGATCGCTTTCTAAAACTTGGGACTCTAAAGTAACGGTCATACAAGAGGCTAAAAACCTAAACAACCTTCCACTTGAAGAACTAATTGGGTCTTTAATAACCTACGAAATGAGCAATGTGGCAAAAAGGGAACTCGAGAATAACCTTCCAAAGAATAGGAAGGATTTGGGACATAGAACATTTGAAGACTACTCGAGCATAAGCTCAAGTAATGGTGAATATGAACAACTCACTAAGAAATTTAAAAAGTTAATGAAACAAAAATTAAAGAACAAAAAGAACGAAACTACTTACTTTGAATGCAAGAAGAAGAACATAAACTGGGACGAATCGAGCTCCTCCGAAGATGAGGAGAAAATCAACAAAGGTGAGATGGCTAACCACGCCTTAACGGCATTCGACGATAAGGTAATCGAAACCCCCTTAATTTACTTTGAAATTAGTTGATGCTTTCCATGATACATTTTTTTTAATTTAGTTTAGAATTATTTTTTCCTGAAAATTACATGTTTAAAAATGAAAATGCAAAAATTAGGATCATGCTAATAATTTCAAAAATGATAATAAAAATTACATGTTTAATAACAAAATGATTTTGGTTGAAAATGCTTTATGCTCAATAAAACCATGATTAATGAATATGCTTTATGTTTAATAATTTCTTTGGCTTGTATGCCTTGTCATAATGAATGTTTGTATCATGCTTGATGATTTTTATGTATGACGACTTGAAGTAATAATTTGAAATCATGTCTTGGAATTGTGTTCCACTTTTTGATCTTGATGAATTTTTATCTTCCCGTTTTAAACGTTGATGCATGGTTTTAACATAAGAACAAATATTTGAGCATGCTAATATAAAATCTATCACATAAATTGAAACTAAATAAGCTTAGATATATTTAAGAATCATTCAAAACTATATTCAAAGAAAACAAGCTTAATGTCTTAATGAAAACATAATGATGATTTGAAAGTATGCTTAACGAGTTTATATTTCGAACTTATGCATGATAGTTTTTACGATCTTTGAAAGTTCTTTCTGTTTGGTGTTAATGAATGATACATAGATTTGAAAGAAAAGAACATGCTTATATGAAATCAATCACTTAAAATGTATCACATAAAAAGGAAAATATATTATTGGATTTAAAATTTGGAGCTCAAAACTGTCAATTCCCGAAATTCCGAGATCAGGCGGTTGCACCTCCTGACTGGAGCGGTTGCACCGCTTGGTAGAGCTCGAAGACTGAGCCTCTGGGCAGTGCTACCTCCTGTCAGGGGCGGTTGCACCTCCTGCCAGAGCTCGAAGACCAAGCTCAGGCGGTGCAACCTCCTGACTGTGGTGGTTGCACCGCTCAACCAGTGCTCGGAGACCGAGCCCAGTTGGTGCCACCTCCTGTCAGGGGAGGTTGCACCGCCTAGTCTCGCTCGGAGACTAAGCCCAAGCGGTGCCACCTCTTGGCTGCGGCGGTTGCACAGCCCAGTCTCGCTCGGAGACTTAGCCCAGGCGGTGCCACCTCCTGGCTTTGGCGGTTGCACCTCCTGCTAGAAATCAGGGTCCGAATGGGTTGATCCATTCGGCCCAATTTGGGTTTTTCAAGGGCCCAATTGCCCCAAGATTAAGTTAATGGGATCACCTCCCATTTCCAACTTAATCATTGTGCTAACTATGATATTTCCTAAGATATTTACTGTAACTTGCTCCGGTGCGTCAATCGCTTCTTCCGACGAACTTCCGTCGATCATCCGATGAACCCTCGGTGATGCTTCTGCGGACTTCCAGCAAACTCCTGGACTTGCGACGATCCACTTGGCGAGTTCCGACGAGCTTCTTTGGCAAGCTCATGGACTTCTCGGATTTGTTCCCGCAGAACCTCCGACGACTATTCAAACTTCCGTCGAACTCTCGAACTCCCAACGTGATCATTGTCTTGACACCGGCGCAACTCCTGTTGCATGTCTTACTTTCATCGTAGTTAATCCTGCATATGTAAAACAAAACTTAGTTCGAGACAATTAATCCTAAGCAATTAACCAAGTTGTCCAGCATGTCATTGGTCCCTTGACTCTTCGTCCGATTCTTCGGCGCATCGTCCTCTCGTGCAGCCTATTGCCTAATTGGCCAGTTGACTCCGCAACTCCGATATTCTTGGCACAATACCCGCTCTTCTTGGCCCGATGCTCGAGTCCACGGCTCGAAGCCTTCTGTCGATACGTCGACTGATCCACCGGCCCGACGTCCAATCTTCTGACATGTTCCTCCGGCACAACATGATTTTCCTGATTTAATTGTCTTATCCTGATCGAAGTATCCTGCGTCACTCAAAACACAGATTAAAACATAGATCAAGTAGTTTCATCATCAAAATACGGGATTCAACAATCTCCCCCTTTTTTATGATGACAACCACTTGATGACGGAGTTAAACTTAACTCCCGGAGTTTAAACAAACTCCCCCTATCAATATGCCATATTAATAGAATCTTGAATTCAAACTGAATTCAAGTCATTGCAATTTTCATCATGAATACTTGCAACACGTCATCATGAACTTATGCATAAACTTATGCATAACATGTCATGTCATCAACATACTTCTCCCCCTTTGTCATCAACAAAAAGGAGAAGTACCACAATCAAGTGTTTGTGATATTGGTTCAACTCATTGCATGAAAAACATAATGTCAAGTTTTATCATCATGTAGTTTTGAAGCCAGAAAATTTAGCAAATGTTACATCATGCTTAGAACATTCAAGCTATCAAGTTTTAGATGTGCAAGTTTTACAGCATACAAGATAGCACTTTTAGAACATGCAAGCTAGCATTGTTACAACATTTTAGAAATTGCAAGCTAGCAATTTAGAGATGTTCAAGAAGGCAACTCTTGCTTCTTGAAATATGCAAGTTGCAAGCTAGCAAATTTTTACGATATGCAAGTTTTGCTTCTTGAGATAGGCAAGATAGCACTTTTGTAATTTTTGTTTGTCAAGCTTGTGATGTTCAAGATAACAAGCTCTTTCTTCTCTTTTGAGAAGTGTCATTTTTGCTTTCTTTGCAAAGTGCAAGCTAGAAAAATGCCAAACTAGCAAGAGATAATGTTTTATATGAGGCAAGCAAACAATTTGGCAAGTGTTACATTTGCATCTTCTCTTTAGATGTGCAAGAAAATAAACAAGTTTTTGCATTTTCTTGACATTTCAAGCTAGCAATTATCGGTGATGTTCAAGATAGCAATTTCTTCTCTTTTGTAATTTTTGCCTTTTTCTTGAATTGTGCTAGCAATCTATCTCCCCCTTTGTCATTGTAAAAAAAAAAGGAAAAACCCTTTATATCAATTTTTAAATCATGACAAAGGTAAGTAATCATTCTTATTTGTGCATCATTTAAGTTTTAATGCACAAATTCATTAACATTTTTTTTTTTTTTGAACGATACCGAAAAATCAATCATCATTATGAGCATATCAAACATGATATTCAAGCATTCATGATATATCATTGTGGCAACATGATCATAGCTATTCAAATGATAGTATCTAAATGTCAAAATTCATTACATCCTATCATGCATGATCGAAACTTCTTATTTGTATACATCAAAACAAATTAATGAATATTTCATGTATTTTTATCATCACATAAGGAATATCAAGAAGAATTATTGGGTGATGAGATAAACATTTCATGAATACAAGAAATTGCATAAAAATCATATCATAAGTGTTTCATGTATTCATATTATCACATGAAGCATACAAGACAACAATGCAAAGAAATCATGTCATGAAGAATATCAATGTGAAAATTCAGAAAAGATCACATGATTCAATCGCAAAGCATGATATAATTATGCGATATATCATGAGATGATAATTTATCATATCAATGAAAGATATTAATGAGGATCAATTCATGAATACCAAAGAAATGATTCATGGTTCATTAAAATTCTTCTTAACAAGTTCACGATCAAGATTCATATAATTCTTAATAAAGCAAATTGATGTACAATCATCACACAAGACATACAAGGCAAAGAAATCTTGTTATTTCTATATTATAAAATATATGATATCAAGGCTCATGATTCATTTGAAAAGATATAGTACAAAGAGCAACTTGAAACATTCTTATCAAGATCACATTTTAAAATATTCCAAGTATCAAGATATCAATATGACACTTCATTGAATTCTGAGAAATCAAAAGACAAGTTACATTTCATTTGAAGAATTCCTTTTTGATAAATGTAGGGAGCATAATGAACGATCTTGATTTATAAAGAACTTCATGTTATAATTATCAAGATCATGATTTTAATAATTATTTTCTTTAGCAAAGAATCACAAAAGCACTTTATTTTTGCATAAGAAATCTCATTGTATTATGATTTATAAATTCTTTCTCAACACATGAATCATAGGAGATATGTATGTGAAACAAATCTTTGCAAGTAAAAACACTATCATTCATATTTTAAGATAGAATTTATAAGCAGGAATCATTTCATCAAATCCATTTCAAAAAAATATTTTTCATATAATAAGTGTAGGTGAAAATCCGATTGTTAAGATACCAATTGTTAAGCGAATCCGAAAATGAAATTAACACTTTCATGCATTCGGACACATTTTTGCCATAGTTTTTCAAATACACTCATGAAAATAACACATGCTTATCATTAGCTTAAAATCTCATGCATAAAATTGTTAATCAAAATATTTAATTTCATCATTATGCATTTCTTCAAATCAAACATGATTTTTTTTTAAATCAAAATCAAGAAATAACAATGAAAATCAACGTAATACACATTATTACTTCTTAACCATGATTTCATATTTTCAATCAAGATCATTTTATTTGTTTATCATAAAATATGCAATATTATCATTTTTGAAATTACTTAGCATGATCATAATTTTTTTTTTTTTAAACATGTAATTTTTAAGAAAATTAATTCTAAACTAAAAGAGAAAATACATCATGAAAGCATCAAGTAATTTCAAAATAAATTTGGGGGATTTCGATTACCTCATCATTGAAAGCGATTAAGGCGTAGTTTGCCACCTCGCCTTTCTTGATTTTCTCCTCGTCTTCGGAGGAGCTTGATTCATCCCACTTTGTGTTCTTCTTCTTTGGCCTCTTCCTTCATTCAAGTTTATTGTTTATTTTAGATTTTTGTTTAATAAACTTATTAAGATTTAGTGTTCGAAGTTCGAGTTCATCATTGTCCTCATCACTTGAGTAATCGCTCAAGTGGTATTCATTTGTCCGGAGTTCCAAATCCTTCATGTTCTTTGGAAGGTGATTTTGTTCATCATGTTCATCATGTGCATTATGCACCATTTCATATATCATCAACGAACCAATTAGTTCTTCAAGTGGTAAGTTGTTTAGGTTTTTAGCTTCTTGTATTGCAGTTACTTTTGAATCCCACTTCTTAGAAAGAGAACGCAAAATCTTGTTTACAAGTTCAAAATCCGAAAAACATTTTCCAAGAGCTCTTAAACTATTGATGACATCCGTGAAACGGGTGTACATGTCGCCTATAGTCTCGCTTGGTTGCATTTGAAAAAGCTCAAAATCATGCAATAAAATGTTAACTTTCGAGTCTTTGACTCTACTAGTTCCCTCGTGCGTGATTTCAAGTGTTCGCCAAATGTCAAAAGTCGTTTCACACGTAGAAATCCGATTGAACTCATTTTTGTCCAAAGCGCAAAATAAGGCATTCATAGCCTTTGCGTTTAAAGAAAAATACTTCTTCTCCAAATCCGACCATTCATTCATCGGTTTAGAGGGAAGTTGAAAATCGTTTTCAATGATATTCCATAAATCCAAATTCATAGAAATCAAGAAAACTCTCATTCGAGTTTTCCAATAAGTGTAGTCCAATCCGTTAAACAACGGTGGACGAAAGATCGAAAAGACCTCTTGAAAGCCATGAAGAGCCATTTCTCTCGGGTGTAAATCCGAAATGAGAAATACTGGGCTCTGATACCAATTGTTAGGATCAAGAGCACTAAGAGGGAGGGGGGGTGAATTAGTGCAGCGGAAATCTTTCTGCGATTAATAAAAACTGCGTTCGAACGATAAAAATGATTTCGGTGTGAAAGCCGATTCTAAGATTACTTTAACTTAAGATTAATCGAGATGATGTTAAAGTCAATCTAAGAAGGCAGTTTGCAGTTATGATGAAAACCAGAATATAAGTGCAAATTGAAATATGACGTTCGTATGAAGAAACTGATTTACGTCTAAATGCTGATTCGTAAATCACTTGATTAGGCAAGATACAGTTTAAGCAAGGATATAAAGGTAGTTTGCAGTTATGATAGAAATCAAAACGTAAACGCAAACTGAAATATGATGATCGTACGAAAAAATAGATTTACGTCTAAACGCTGATTCGGAAAGTGCAAAGCTTGAAACCCAATCGTATATGCGTAGAAAGCAGTAAGCTTTAGAGGAGGTTTGCAGTAAAAATAATATGCTCAAAGTAAATGCAAACCGAGATTTAGAGTGGTTCGGTCAATCTTGACCTACTCCACTTTTGGCTTCCTCGACCGACGAGGTCACCGACGTCAACTAGAGGCCTTCCTTCAATAGGCGAAGGCCAACCACCCTTTTATAGTTTCACTCCTTTTGACGGGCTTAGGAGACAACCCTTACAAAATTTTCTCTCCTCTCTTTACAGCTCAGAACTTGGAAGAAAAGAGGGAGAAGAACTTTTGACCTTTACAACAATTTTGAGCTCTAAAAATCACAGAACAAGATCAAGATTTCGGTGTGTGTTCTGTGCTCTTTCAGTGCTGAATGGGTGGGGTATTTATAGGCCCAAACCCAGTTCAAATTTGGAGCTCAAAATTGTTAATTCCCGGAATTCCAGGATCAGGCGGTTGCACCTCTTGATTGGAGCAGTTGCACCGCGTGGTAGAGCTCGAAGACTGAGCCTCTGGGCGGTGCTACCTCCTGTCAGGGGCGGTTGCACCTCTTGCCAGGGCTCGAAGACCGAGCTTAGGCAGTGTAACCTCCTAACTGTGGCGGTTGCACTGCTCAGCCAGTGCTCGGAGACCGAGCCCAAGCGGTGCCACCTCCTATCAGGGGAGGTTGCACCGCCTAGTCTCGCTCGGAGACTGAGCCCAGGTGGTGCCACCTCCTGGCTGGGGCGGTTGCACCGCCCAGTCTCGCTCGGAGACTTAGCCCAGGCGGTGCCACCTCCTGGCTTGGGCGGTTGCACCTCCTGCCAGAAATCAGGGTCCGAATGGGTTGTTCCATTCGGCCCAATTTGGGTTTTTCAGGGGCCCAATTGCCCTAAGATTAAGTTAATGGGATCACCTCCCATTTCCAACTTAATCATTGTGCTAACTATGATATTGCCTAAGACGTTTACTGCAACTTGCTCCGGTGCGTCAATCGCTTCTTCCGGTGAGCTTCCGGCGAACTTCCGTCGATCATCCGATGAACCCTCGGTGATGCTCCTGTGGACTTCCGACAAAATCTTGGACTTGCGACGATCCACTTGGTGAGTTCCGACGAGCTTCTTTGGTAAGCTCATGGACTTCTCGGATTTGTTCCCGTAGAACCTCTGACGATTGTCCGAACTTCCGTCGAACTCTCGAACTCCCAACGTGATCATTGTCTTGACTCCGGCGCAACTCCTGCTGCATGTCTTACTTTCATCATAGTTAATCCTGCACATGTAAAACAAAACTTCGATCGAGACAATTAATCCTAAGCAATTAACCAAGTTGTCCGGCATGTCATTGGTCCCTCGGCGTTTCATCCGATTCTTCGGCGCATCGTCCTCTCCTGCAGCCTATTGCCCAATCGGCCAGTTGACTCCGCAATTCCGATATCCTTGGCACAATACCCGCTCTTTTTGGCCCGATGCTCGAGTCCACGGCCCGAAGCCTTATGTCGATACGTCGACCGATCCACCGGCCCGACGTCCAATTTTCTAACATGTTCCTCTGGCACAATATGATTTTCCTACTTTAATTGTCTTATCCTGATCGAAGCATCATGCGTCACTCAAAACGCAGATTAAAACATATATCAAGTAGTTTCATCATCAAAATACGAGATTCAACAGAAAGGAGAATAAATAAAAAATTGATGGATATTTGGTATGTTAATAATTTTAATTATTAATTTTCATCTACTCCTGGAATTCGGAGACCAATAATTCTCTCAAAATATTGTTGTTGAGCTTCTAACCGAACTCTGCATGGACTGCTTTCACTTTTGCTGCAAAATGAAATTTTATATCGTAAATAATCACATCTTTTGTCTACAACAGCATAATTTATTTATTTACATTTCAAAAATAAGAAGAATTGAAATATGCAATCCTCCAGTTAGGGAAATTTGGTATTGTTACGTGCACTTGCTAAATCAAAGTATCCTGACATGCAGAGGATGGCAGAATTATATGGGAGATAAACAAATCCTAAAGTAAAGCCATCGCTTAGACATACAAGGATGGCTTATTCCCACTCACACAGCAATTTCAACTTCTATGCCAGGAGGGATCAAGAGTTTCGGATTTATCTTTTGGCTAAGGGTGGCTGTAGTGATTTTATGGTTCTGTAGTTTGGGCTATCTATCTATTCTTTTTTCAAAAGTTCTTATTTTCTGAGCTTCCTTTGCTTGCCCTGTCGATGATATTTCTTGGATGTTGCACTCTTATGTCGAATTGAGGAAATGGTTCGATGTCATTCTAAATTTTTGAATATGAGGACTTTATGAGAGTTGATTTCGATGAACAATTATCTGGGAGAAGTTATTTTAACTTATTCTTAATGCAGGTGGGTTTGAGCATGTTATTATAGTGAGTTGATTGGTAATTTAACTCGTATCGTAGATGTAGTTTGTGCTTATTCATCACATTTACTTCATGGGATTTATGGCTGCAGAGGGATTGCATTTTAGTGATTTATTCTTACATCAAATGCGGTTAGAAACTATTTGATGGATTCACCTTGCATTGCACAGGTTTAATTGGCATGACTGGTGTCGCATACTTATTTGCATCCGTCTTACCACTGCTTGGCGTTGTTATTGCACATATTGTTAGTTTTAAGTGTTTAGATGCACGTGGTTCTAATTTAATACCGCATAGAAGGGATTTTAGTTGTAGTTTACAGCGGGGGCGGTGCTTGTGATAGATATTTTCAAGGTTTCATGAAAATAGATAATTTAATGATCCAAAAATAAAAAAATTATTATTATTTAGGGCTTAAATAGATATTTCCAAAGTTTCATGAAAATTTTGATAAAAAATTACAATTTCAGATTAAATTGGTCAAAAATAATAAGAATTAGCTTTTTAAGCACTCAATTAACTAAAAAAAAGGTCATTGAATTGTCCGAAAAAAAAAGTGGTTATTTATGGCTTCATTAGATATTTTCAATGAAAATTTTGGATAAAAGAATTACAATTTGAGCTTAAATTGTTCAAAAATATTACTGCAAATCAATATATTAATATTTTTTATTTTTTATTCTGATTCGATCCAACATTTGGGTTGATTGAACTGGTTGAATTGAAAATGACAGTTCAATTGAATCAGTTTAAAAAGAAAGAATCAGGAGAAAAATGATAAAAGAATAGTTGAGGATATTGTCTAAATGTAAATGTCAAGATTCTCTGTGAAAAAAATTCAATATATGGATACTCTACATAAAATATTATTATTATTATTATTATTATGAATATTTTTTTAAGAAATCGCTCAAGAATAATGCTGACGCCATTAGGACTCGCCCGACCCCACCATTTATCCATATAGTCTATCAGCCACTCACCCACCTCTTCACCGATTCTTCCTTTTTCATCCTACTATTTTCCTCATCTTTCATCTTTTTCTTATTATTTTTCTCCATCCTCCCCCTCCCCAACAGACCAGTATCACTAAGTATTCAATCCTTTTGATGGAAATTGATCATAAAGAGAATCAATGATGTGGTTTCAATTAGTCACATTATGACTTTGAATAAGGTTTTTTTTTTCCATTCTTAACAAAAAAATGTTATTTTGTTTCTAATGAACTAATAATTGTTGAATCTCGTATTTTGATGATGAAACCAATTGATAATTATGTTTATGTTTAACTGCATTTTGAGTTATGCAGGTCTACTCGATCAGGATTAGACAATTAAGGCAGGAGGAATTGACGTTGTGCCGTAGGAGATCACGTTAGGATATTGGATGGCAGAAGGCTTCGGACGTCGGGCATCGGGCCAAGAGCGGAATTACGCCAAGGATATCGGCGTTGCGGAGGTCAACCGCCAATTGCGCAACAAGCCGCAAGAGAGGACGATGTGCCGAAGAATCGGACGAAGCGCCAACCAATGATGTGCCGGGCAATAGAATGTCAATTCGCTTTATAATAATTGTCTAGATCGGAGTAGAGTTTTGGCTTGTGTGTGCAGGATTAACTACGATAACGATGAAGACATAAAGCGAAACAAAGTGCTGGAGTCAAGCGCGAAGGATTCGTTGGGAGTTCGACGGAAGTCCGAAGGTTCGTCGGGAATGCTACCGGAACTAGCCGAGAATGAGTAGGGAGCTTGCCGAAGGGTTTTTCGAAAGCTCGCCGGAAGGTTCGTTGGAAGTTTGCGGAGCTCACCGAGAAAGATCGGAGCTTACCGAAGAAGCTCGTTGGAACTCGCCAAGATCAAATCGTGAAGTATAGGAGCTTGCCGAGAGTCCGCAGAATGGTTTCGGAGAGTTTATCGGAAGACCGTCGGAAGTTCACCGGAAGCTCGCCGGAAGAAGTCTTGACTTACGGACTTTGTAATAGCTTAGAAAATGTCTTTAAATTCATAGTTAGCATGTTAATTAGGGTTAGGATTAGGTGTTAATCCTATAACCCAAGTAGGGGCCAATTGGGCCCGAGTTCGGACTGGTTTGGGCCAAGTTTGGAGCCCAACCAGTGAGCTGAATTGGCCTAGGCGGTGGCACCGCCCAGCACCCGAGAGCTGGGCGGTGACACCTCCTGGGCTGGGCGGTTGCACCGCCCTGCACCCGAGCACTGGGCGCTGGCACCGCCAGCATCGGGAACATAAGAGAATTCAAATTTTTGGAGCCCAACTTTGAATCCTCTTGAGGCTTATAAATACCCCTCAAGTCTCAGCTGAGAAGACAACTTTTTGAGCAGCAAGTGATTGAGAGAAAAGTCTTAGAAGAGTCTTTGCCTTTCTTGTTTTCAATTTGCTAGTGTTCACCTCCTTCTTTCTTGCTGAAAATCTGTAAGAGAGTGAACCACTTGTAAAAGTTGTAAGAGGGGTATTTACCCTTCCCTTTCAAGAGATTTGCTAGTGGAAGGTGGGAGCCTCATCGAAGAGGGGCCTCGCAAGTGGATATAGGTCATTTGACCGAACCACTATAAAATCGGCGTAATCTCTGGTTTGCATTTACTTATTGTCATTTATATTACTGCAAACCATTTGCACTTTAATGCTATACTGCTTTGTCTCTGTCTTACTTATCTCTTCAAGTTAAAATGCAATCGAAACGGTTTTAAACGAAAACGTTGCTTTTATCGTACAAAGTTTCCGAAAAGTGTTTAAATCGTGAAAAGTTTATCGCACTTCACCGCTGCACTAATTCACCCCCCCCTCTTAGTGCCACTCCGATCCTAACAATTGGTATCAGAGCCACGTTTTTCTACCTTGGTTTAACACCCAAATAGAAATGGCTCTTTACGGCTTTCAAGAGGGTCACTCTCTCATTTGTCCTCCCTTTTTCAATGGGACATACTACACTTATTGGAAAACTCGAATGAGAGTTTTCTTACTTTCTTTGGATTTGAATTTATGGCACATAGTCGAAAATGGATTTGAAATGTCTTCTCTTCCAATGAACCAATGGAATGATTTGGAGAAGAAGATGTTTTCTTTAAACGCAAAGGCTATGAATGCCTTATTTTGCGCTTTGGACAAAAATGAGTTCAATCGGGTTTCTTTATGTGAAACGGCTTTCGACATATGACACTCTTGAAATCACACACGAAGGCACTTCTAGAGTTAAAGATTCGAAAATCAATATTTTAATGCATGATTTCGAGCTTTTTCAAATGAAGCCGAGCGAAACCATTGTTGACATGTACACCCGTTTCACGGATGTCGTCAATGGTTTACAAGCTCTTGGTAAATGTTTCTCGAATTTTGAACTTATTAGTAAAGTTTTACGATCACTTTCTAAAGCTTGGGAATCAAAAGTAACGGCAATACAAGAAACAAAAGATTTAAATATTTTTCCACTTGAAGAACTTATCGGCTCATTAATGACAATAGAAATGGTGCGCAATGCACATGATGAATACAATGAACACTTGAACCACCTTCCAAAGAACAGGAAGGATTTGGAACCTCGGACAAATGAATACCACTTGAGCGATGACTCAAGTGATGAGGATAATGATGAACTTGAACTTCGAACACCAACTCTTAATAAGTTCATTAAACAAAAATCTAAAATAAACAATGAACTTGAATGGAGGAAGAGGCCAAAGAAAAGGAAGGCACCCAAGGATGAATCAAGAAGTTCCAAAGGTGAAACGGTGAATTGGGCTTTGACGGGCTTCGACTACAAGGTAAGTAACTCAACTCTCTTGAATTATTTTGAAATTACTTGAAGTTTTTCATGAGTTCTTAATTTAGATAGTAGGAATAGGAAATAAAAAAATTATTTTTCAAAAATTATATCATGTTTTTCTTTTTTAGCATCTTTGAAAAAATTAAAAATTTGATCAATGAAAAGTATATTGCTAAGGTTTCATGCATGTTATGTTTTGAAATGTTGAATGATGTATGCAACATTATGGATTATAGTTATATGATATGTGATAATGCTTAGGATTAATCCATGCATGTGTATTTTGATGATTTTATGTCATGCATGAGTTTTTGAAGTAAATGTTGATTTGATACTCTCATTTTGGATTAACATGTTTTTGGTTTAATCATTTTTATGACGAATTAAGATGACATTCTCAGGACATATTAAGATGACATAGTGCATGTACATCTATGTATGAATTTCTTGATAGTCTTTTGATGATAGATGTGATATCATGATGTTTTATTTTTGATGTGTTTGGTCTTGACGGCTTTATGACGAAACTTATGTTTTGACTTTAAATGATGATACAATGTTTTCACAAAAAGACTTGAACACACTCACATGAAATCAATTGTATGAAATGGAAATGAATTTTCTATTCTATTGAGATTAATGAATTTATTTTACCAATCTTATGAATCTCATGAAAATAAACATGATGAATATTTTATAAATGAGTTGTCTTATAAGATTTTGCCTTTACATCTTGAACTTTAATGCTTATATTGATTTGGCATATAAAGACTAAGGCATGCTCATAAGAAGCAAATCACATGAATAGAAATTTATAAAAATGAAATGTAATCCTCTATCTTATTGATTTCTACCTAAGAGACCAATAAAACTATCTATGCCATTTTGAATCGCTTGAAAGAAATGTTGAGATTTTGATGATTTGGATGATTTGAATTTGAATGAGTTTTATTCAAAATCATGATCTTGATTCCGTGATATTTACAAATTAAGATTTATTATGAATCAAGATTTTTTCATTAATCGATCTCCTAAGATTTTCTTTTGATTATTTATGAGTAGGTTTTTCAAAAAGAAATCATTCCTTTTGGTATTCATATGTTCTAATCTTTCATGATATGATTTTTATACAATTCCTTGTATTCATGAAATATTTATCGTATCACCCAATTACTTTCTTCTTGATATTCCTTATGTGGTGATTAAAATTATGCATGAAATACTCTTGATATTATTTTGATGTATACAAATGAAAAGTTATAATCATGAATGATCGGATGAAATTTGACAAGTTAATATCTTCATGATTTGAAATATTTATAATTTGAAATTATGCATGCAATTGCTTTGTATTGTGATGATATATGCATCATGAATACTTTATTATCATACATGAAAATAGTGATAAACATCTTGAAAATAAATGTTTGTATCATGTTAGATGATTTTACATTTTGTGCATGATGAGTTATAGTGATGATTGAAACAATGATTGAAATGCTTTAAATGATGAATGTTTGGTATCATGATCAACATGTTGATAAATGCTTAAAAATTTTAATGTTTGAGTATCATGTATGATATGCTTATTAATGATGATTGATTTATTTTTCGGTATCGTGCATGAAAAATAAGGTTATTGAAATTGTGTATGTTTTAATTTGAATATATAATGATGCACAAATAAAAATGATACTTACCTTTGTCATAATATGAAAATTGATATAAGGGTCTTCCCTTCTTTTTGACAATGACAAAGGGGAGCAAGAATTTCTAGCGTGGACATCATGAAAAGAGGTAAACTAACTAGTTT